>NC_056737.1:1398819787-1399009787 GCF_019279795.1 Protopterus annectens
ATTTTACCCTCAACAAGTGAATATACCCCTAGCATAATCCCAAATCTACATTTATGGTAAGTGTACACAACTGTACTGTTTTTACCCCACTGCTTCCCGTCTCCAAACTTGAGACATTGGTGCCAGTAGATTCCAAACCACAGACCTGGTCCTCTCCATACATAGACCCGTTTCTAGGCAAAGTGTGTAGCCCGTTCCTAGATCGACCTGATTGTCTGTGAGTATGCACTAGATCCACCAGGAGGCTTTCAGAACTTGATATGGTGCATCTTGTGAATCAGCTGTTGGCAGCCAGGGGGATACCCACGCCTTCCAGGACCATCCTCCTGCAGGACCTGGGTTGACTTCTCCACAGACTCGATCCTATTCTCCTCCTTTGATCATTCCGGTTTCAAAGCGTCCTGCTTAGACGTCCTTTTAGGATCCCCCTACTATCTTTGTGCCTGTAGTGGACCTCAGAGGCTCCGGGACTGTCCCTTTGTTCCTGCTGAACCAGTCCTTCCTCAACCCCTTTATTGGGCTGTAGGCTCTTTGGTTCCTGGCATGGTTCTGAGTGTTTTTTCTGTTCCATCTTCTGTGCAGGGAGCTTTGTCTGCACTGATCCTGCTTTTGAGGTTCCATTCTCGGGAGCGGGTTTGGCGGAGGTTGTCCTTCTCTGCTCCGGGCTCCCATCCCTCTTCGGGTGGTCCTGATTTGCATGTGATGGAGAGGGCACTTGTTTCTGGAAGCATTTAGCAGACTTCGGAACCCCACATTTCTCCCCCTGAGCTACAGCTGCCACAGGCCACCTCCCCAGGATACCAGGCAGAGAAGCTGCAGGAAGCACCCACTTAAGAGATTGTGCAAGAGGAAGCACGTAGACTTGTCTGAGGAGTCTCTAACAGAGGACACTGATTTTGATGGTGAAGGTCCCCACTGTCACCCCCGATGTCTTTCAGAGACATCCTTGAAGTGCTGAAACAGATTGGGTGACTGGAAGCCCACCATTCCTTCTGTTGAGTCTGTTCCTGCAGCCTTTCCGTGCCTGGCCGCCTATTTGCATGACCCTACCTGCAGAAGAGTTAGCTCAGCTCATGGTGCTGCCCGCCTGGAAGAACTCTGATTCTGTTGAATTGATCCCTTGGAGACCTGGCAAAGATACTTTCTCCACCCGAGGAAAAACCACATTGGTCCAGAGGTTTACCAGTCGGTACTGTGGTGGTGGCACCACAAAAAAGGGTCTAGTTGAAGAGTCCTACTGTCCACATGCCCAACACAGTCTCTGGCTGTGGACAGATTTTATTTAACATTTGTTGACCAGGAAAGTCCAACTAGGTTCCACAGATCCTGTTTTCAGTGGAGGGCCGGGGAGAAATGCTCCAGAAGCATGTCTTTAGAAGTGTTTAGATTGGGGAAATGAGTCTTTGCATCAGCAGCCTTTGCCATACAGTTCCTGAACTGCTTGGGACATTTTACGAGGCTCCAAGGAGACTTTATCTCCGAACTCTCTGGAACACTTGCAGGAGCGGTGTCTCCATCTCATCCATGAAGTTGCTTTCACATGCAACCAAAGGGGTGGCTAGAGCTGTGGGTTCAGGCATAGTTATGAGACGTCCTGCCTGGAATGGGCATTTGTGACCTCGCAGATCCTTCAAGTCTTCCTATCTGAATGCTCCCATTGAAGCATCTTCTTTGTTTGGCTCCAAGGTAAAGGAGACACTGGCTAGGTGTGAGCAGGGTTGGTAAGACCCAGTCTGCCATAGGTCTACGATTTTTCAACCCTAAAAGTTTCTTTTCCAGGAACCAGAGGAGTGGGAAGATTTGGCACAAAATAATCTCAGGGTCCTTTGTGCCACGTGGTGGTACCCCAGGAGCAGAGGGGGTAACAATTTGCATCCCCAGCTATTTTGCCCTATTCCCCCTAAAAGGGGAGTCCCCAAGGGACACTGATTCACAGTTGGCCCATGGGACCATTCGTCTGATTCTACAATTCATGTAGCTAGTCGGTTGAAATGCAAAGTGATCCTCATAGCCCCCTTTTGGCCTCGACCAGTTTAGTTCCCCTTCCTTCGGCCTAATCTGTTATATCCACTGTCTACTCTGGACCCTCTTCCAGACCTGATTTCTCACCCCCCAAGGGTTGAGTCGCTTGAATCTGTCCATTCTCAAGCTGACAGCTTGGATGTTCGTGTTTCATTGTTGCAGTCATTACATTTGGGTTATCTGCTTGCAGGTAGCACTCAGTCGGCCTGATTAAAGTCTTGGGTTCTGCGTTGGTTGCTGACCCTTCTTCCATGATGTCAGGAGTGTATAAAACATGCAGCCAACACCATTGCTGTGTGGTGCCAGAAGCAGAAGCAGTTTGCATGTGCCGGTCGGCAGACTCCTGAAATTTTCGATGTTGCGGTCCTATCTCGCCTACATTCTTTACTCACTGGTTCGCAACCGAGAATCGGCTCTGACTCTGCCAACTTATTTCTCTAGCGCGAAGTCTCTAATTGGCTGGGCTAACCCGGTATCCCAAGATGCACCTCACCCTAGCCCCAGATCTCGTTTTCTGCTCGTAGAGTTAGGACGTGGTCTCGCTTGGCTGTGGCTAAGTACGCTTTTCAAAATTTTCGTAAGTCTTTAGCAGTCTGTTTTCTTGTAAAAAGCTATTTTAATAGCTAGTTTTTCATTGTGAGTGTACTGTGTAAGCGACTAGTGTTTTTTGTGGTATCCCTCTGTTTTGGTGGGCTAGGCCCGTTTAAATTAGAGGACCTAGTCCTCTTCTGTGTTTTTTGTGTAAACTTGTGTTTCTTTGGTTTTTTTGGTCGGTAGTTAGATTTTCCTTAGTGCACCAAAGAAACGTTTAAATTAGTTTCCTTGGCTGATCGTAGTTTGTTTTTTCCCGCCTTCCTGTTGTGTCTGTCGTCGGTTGAGTGGGTTGTGATTTACTATGTCTAAAGAGCAGAAAGAGCATAAACCCTCTGGGTTTAAAAAATGCTCAAAATGTGGCTACAAGATGTCCATTACAGATGGGCATTCTATCTGCGTTTATTGTCTTGGTGCTATTCACCTGCAACAGTCCTGCAGGTTTTGCCACACTTTCAGCCCGAGGGTACTGCAGGAAAGAAAAAAATTAAGCTGATTTTGAAGGGCCTGGTTAAGCCTTCGTTTGAGGAGTCCTTAGACTCTTCTTGTACTAAGTCTAAGACTTCCATGGCCAAGAAAAGATCTCCGGCTCCATCTGTCTCCTCGGAGCCCCCGGAGAAGGTTTCGAAAGTAGATACTACCTCCTCTGCTCCCTTGTCCTCGGGGCCGCAGGAGTTATCTGTTGTACTGGAGTCGACCTCTACCCCGATATTATTAGAGCCGGTCACCCAGTGTTAAGCATGAGTCTCCGGGTAGGAGATCCTGATCTCCTATTTCCTCCAAATTCTCTAGGCTGTCTGATTTGGATGTGGATAGGGTGGTCCAGAGGCTCCTACAGTCGCCGCTGTTAGCAAAATTGTTCTCTGCTCTGACCCAGTCTGCCCCGGAGCCAGTCCCTATTCTTGTACCGATGATTCCTCCTCCGAGCACCCCTGTCGGAGCCGGAGTGCTCCGCACCGAGTGATGTTCTTGTGTCGGCTCAGATACCCCTTGCGAGTTTATCGGAGCAGACGGCTCCAACCATGTTTGTTCCGTCCTCTGGTTTCGGTACTCTGGTTTCCTCAGTTGGACCCGAGGGGGATACCTTGGGACTCTTAACGGTTCTGAGCCTCCCTCTCGGTGCATCGGCTCGGGGAACCTAGACTCCAGTTGTGGTCTCTGAGACGGGTCGGTCCTTGGATTCGGGATGACCTGCCTTCGAGGCCATGAGGAGCGCACTGACCATATCATCTGTTACATCACACGGATCGGTCACTCCTTCCCCTACACCCCGGCTAGAGCCTCTGACGCCCCCCTGTCCTTGGGATGGCGGAGCCCAAAGGTCTGAGGATACCCCCATGAGCGGTCCCCAACTTTCTGAGGGCGTCTCAGTGTCTGTGCCTGAGGAGCCCCCTAGAAAGAAGTTGTGCAAGAGGAAGCACATAGATTCCCAGGACGAGTCCCTCACTTCCGATACTGACCTCGAGGAGTCAGGGGGGTCTCCTAAGTCGTTTTCCGATGTCTGTTTCTCCGACATCCTGGAGATCTTGAGGCAGAGAGGCGACTGGCCGTCCAAGATTCCCTCTGAGGAGGAGTCTGTATTCCTCAAGGCCTTCGGAGCTCAACCCTCCACCTCCTGGGTGTCTCCACCCTTCGATGAACTCCTGGATTTGATTTGTTGAAGGGTGTGGGAGAGCCGTGATTCCGTGGAACCGGTGCCCAGACGTCCAAATAAGTTTCTTTCTGCTCCCCCGGGGAAAGAGTTCCTGACCAAAGGGGTTTCCATAGATGCCTTGGTGGTGGCGGCAGCCACTCAGCAGGAAGTTGCAGAGGTTTCTTCCATCCATCCTCCTAACAAGGAGTCCAGGAGTATGGACCGGTACAGGAAGCGTACCCTGTCTTCAGTGACCTTTACCTTGAGGTCGCTGAATTATCTTTGTCATTTTACTCTGCTCCAGAAAGATCTCCTTAAGGAGCTACGAGACACTCTGACGGGTAACATGCCTGAGGCAGTAGCGCAGACTGTTATCGCCCAGTTGTCTACCCTTGGTTCCATTGTCAACTCATCCATGAGGCTCATATCCTATGCAGCCGAAGGGGCGAGTAGGGTAGCTAGCTCAGATGTAGCTCTCAGAAGGCAAGCCTAAGTGCGCCTGTGTAATTTCGCGGAGGCCTTTGTCTTCCTTCACTGACACCCCCTTTGATGGGTCCCCACTCTTTGGGACCAAAGTGAAAGACAACCCTCACCAGATGTGAACATGAGGGGATGATCCTATCTGCCGTAGCAGCCCGATGTCCTTCAAGAATGCAACTGCAGTCATAACATGTGGGTTGTCCTGCCTCAGGCAGCCCTCGGTCGGCCGGATTCCAAAGTCTGGGTCCGACGTCGGCTGATGTCGCATTTCTCTCCGATGTCAAAGCGGCTGGAGTACATAAGCATCAGCCGACGCCATTTTCTCCAGTCTTTCTTGCTGCGCGGTGCCCGAAGCAGAAGCGGTTCGCAAGTGCCGGTCGGTCAGCTCCTGTATTCTACGATACCGAAGTCATCAAAAAAGCTAAGTACCCCATTGGGGACCTTTTCTTGCCTCAGCCGATGTCAGAAATTACTGAAAAAGTTAACAATTGTCTTTTTTGTGGTAAACAAATACCTCAAGGATTTCCACTCTTACTGCCTTCCTTGCCTGGGCCCAGACCACGACGTCACTGCCTGTGTAGCCTGTGCTCGCTTCAACAAGCGCACTCAGGCGCCGGGCGGAGTTCGCTGAAGATTTTTTCGGCGATAAATTTGCTTACACCATGCCGTCGGATCTTCCGACATCGCAAACTCCCAAAAAGCGAAAAGACCGGGACCGACATCCTCGGCCCGCGTCTACCACAGACTCCACGCCAAAACCTAGCGCGAGTGCTCCGGTTCCCTCTGAGACTGTCTCTCCACCGATCCGAGCCGAAGACACCGCATTACCGACGACTCCGATTCCAGACATTACTCCACCAGTTATAGAGTTTCCTCCGGATACCGAAACAGAGGAAATGCCCGAGACCATTGCTGTAGACAAGGTCACTGCACGTGGAGCTGCCAGGCCTCCTATGGCTATGTCTATTAAGGCCTACACTAGGGCTAAGGCAGCCAGCAAAACAAAGCATACTGCTTCCAAATCCTTACCTCAGCCGACTCCGGAGGCACAAATTATGTCCATGGCTGCTGATTTAATTTCCATGATCAGAGGTTCACAGGCCCATCCTGAGAGAGCATCCCAGCCTCCTCCTGATAAAAGGCCCCAGGTTGAACCCTCTGACCCTTCTCCTTCAGATGAAGACTCTGAGGGCTCTGTCCACTCTGATAGCCAGGAAGAGCTCTTCCAGACCTATGAGGACTCGGATGCAGAAGATTCCATACCTTCGGCCTCCTCCTGAGGATATTTCTTTTGGGGAAGTTCTGCACACCATGAGGGAACATTTCAAGTGGCAGGGTCAGGAATATTCTGATTCTAGGAAACGCCTTAGGACTTTCCTTAAGAAGCCTCAGCACAGGCCCTTAGCTATTCCTCCTGTACTTGATGTTCTGGATGATTTGTATTCTGACTCTAGTGCTACCCCTGATTCTCTTCCTCCTGCTCCAGCCAAGCCAGACAGGTATTACAGGGTCCCAGAAACACATTCCCATTTATTCAGGGCCCATACTGCTGATTTGGAAACTATTTCACAGGGGCCTAAAGGAGTTTCAGCCTCCACCTCAAAAAATCCTTTGCCCTCCAACAGGGAAGCAAGGTCTTTAGAGAGATGGGGTAAAAAGGTTTACACATCCACTACCTTATCTATGAGAGCTTTAAATTGCCTTTTTCATATGTTCCAATATCAGGATTATCTCTTAGAAGATTTACAAAAAACATTAGCTTCTCCTGATCCTTTAGACAGGAAGACTTTGCAGGAAGCTGTACATAACACTCAGCAAGTAAGCAATCACTTTCTGCAGTGTGGATATGATTCACTGGAAGCTTCATGTAGGGCAGCTATGACAGGGGCAGTGATGCGTAGACATGCTTGGTTAAAAGATAAACGTCTACCAGATCATGTAAAAGCAAAACTTCTGGATGCACCTTTGGAAAAGAACAAGCTTTTTGGTGCAAATGCTAAGGATGTGTTCAAAGACCATCGAAGAAAAAGCAAAATCAGTTCAGACTGTGAAAGATTTCCTCCAGGTTCAACCCCCCCAGATTCAGTAGGAATTGGCCTTCAAAAAACTGGTCCTTTCCTAATCCAGAAAAGTTTCAAAGGGGTAAGAACAGACGTGGCCGAGGAAGAGGCCAATACAGAGGCCCTTACAGGGGACGACAATGGCAGCCAGGAAACCAAAGAAGTGACGCAGGGTTTCACCTGCCCAACAACCACAAACTCAATGACTTTCCTCTACTACCACCTACCAGGGAACAACTAGAAGCTCCCTTGGGCGGGAAATTATCTCTGTTTGCAGAAAACTGGCACAGACTGACAAAGGACAAATGGATTTTGGACATTATAGACCGAGGGTACAGGTTTCATTTTCATACCTTACCAAGAAAACAAGGCATGCCAAATCTACCACAACATCAAAGGGCAGAGGCTATCAAGCAAATCACTCTGCTGACTCGAATGAAAGCAATAGAAAGAATTCCACAACAAGAACAAGAACAGGGGTTTTACTCAAGACTGTTCCTTGTTCCAAGAAAAGAATCTCAATGGAGACCAATACTGGACTTGTCCGCATTAAACACCTTTCTCATAGTACCAAAGTTCAAAATGCTGACTACAGCAACTCCTTCCCATGCTGGGCAAGGAGTCGTGGCTGATTACTCTGGACCTCAAGGAGGCATACCTGCATGTCCCTATCAGACACAGCTGCAGAAGATACCTCAGATTTCTTGCAGGGCCAGAGCATTATCAATTCTCAGCATTGCCATTTGGCTTATCTACTGCCAGAGTATTTACAAAATGCCTGGCTTCAGTAATTGCTCATTGCAGGCTCCAGGGTATACAAATTTACCCGTACCTGGACGACTGCCTCATACAAGCGGACGACAAATTGATGTTGACAAATAACTTGGATTATGTCATACGATTACTTCAAGCTCTGGGATACACAGTCAACTTCCAAAAGTCAAGACTGCAGCCATCCCAGCAAATAATCTTCTTAGGAGCCAAACTAGACACAGCCTCTCAGATGGCTTACCTGACAGAAGACAAGCAAGAGAGGTTAACTCAATACTTCAAAGGTTTAGCAAAACTCACCCAGATGACTGCAAGGAGATTCCTATAGGCCCTGGGTTACATGGCATCCTGCATTCTACTGGTTCCATTAGCAAAACTACACATGAGAAAGCTTCAATGGTACCTAAAAAGCATTTGGTCTCAACACAGCAACAACTTGGAGACAATCATACCACTCATTCCATGCCTACAAAAGGAATTCCTATGGTGGGCCTCGGTGAGCCAGGAAAACACAGGTATGTCATTCAAAAAACCGCAGATAACACAGACCATGACTACAGACACCTCAGACCTTGGATGGGGGGGCGCACATGGAAGGCAGGTGTATACAAGGACAATGGTCTCCAAAGGAAACACATCTGCATATAAACCAAAAGGAAATGCTGGCAGTAATGCATGCTATCGAGGCTTTTCAACACCAACTCCAGCAAGGCCATTTAATGATACGGACAGACAACACCACTGTGATGTGGTACATAAACAAGCAGGGGGGGCACCCACTCTTACCCCCTTTGCAGACTGACCATGCAGCTTTGGGAGAAATCACTGAGTCTAAACATCCAGTTACAATCCCAGTTTGTTCCAGGAAAAGACAATGTGTTGGCAGACAGCCTAAGCAGGAATTTCACAGATCCACACGAGTGGAGGTTACATCCGAAGGCTTTCAGACAACTCACTTCGACATGGGGCAAGCCAGAAATGGACCTATTTGCCTCTCACCTCAATCATCTTCTACCAAAATTTTGCACAAGGACATACCATCCAAAGGCTTGGAAAATAGATGCCCTTTCATTCAACTGGAACTCCCTAGCAATCTATGCATTCCCACCTCTGCCACTGATGACCTCAGTATTACTAAAGATCAAAGCAGAGAAGCCCAAGGGAATCATAATAGCTCCGGATTGGCCAAGACAACACTGGTACCCACTACTACGGAGCATATGTCACACCAGGAGGTGGGCCCTCCCTCAGTGGCTTCTACTTTTGACTCAACACAATTTCAAAACACTGCATCCAAACCTTCAGACACTGCAGCTAACAGCCTGGGAGATCCCATAAATAACTTCAGCTTACCTCTCTCCAAGGAAGTTCAGCGGATACTAACAGGCTCGAAGACCATCCACCAGAAAGGTTTACTTAGCAAAGTGGAAAAGATTCAGCAATTGGAATGCCAGCAAGGGACATGATGCATCATTACTGAACATCCCACTCATCTTGGAATATTTGGCAGATATGTTAGAGCGGCCTCTCATATTCTTCAATAAAGATACATGCATCTGCTATTTCAGCTAGATACAACACTGATCCTCCTGTTTTCTCTCACCCCTTACTAAGACAATTCCTCAGGGGAATCAAGAACATTAAGCCACCAAGAAAGGCCCCAGTGCCAGCCTGGGACCTCAATTTTGTCTTAGAAAAACTGACTCTACCTCCTTTTGAGCCAGCAGCTTCAGTTGACTTGCAATTTCTCTCATGGAAAACAGCTTTCCTGTTGGCAATTACCTCAGCAAGAAGGGTTTCAGAGCTACAGGCCCTAATGGCAATACCACCCTTTATTATTTTCCACAGAGACAGGGTTTCATTAAGGACCAGCCCTACTTTTATGCCAAAGGTGGTATCTAGGGTTTCTCTAAATCAAGCCATTCATCTGCCTGCTTTCTTCCCCAATCCTGAGAATAAGGGGGAAAGACTTTTGCATACCTTGGACATTCATAGACAACTTCGATACTACCTGGACAGAACCAAGGCCAGTAGGAAGTCTGAACAGCTTTTTGTAGCTTACGCCCCTGCAGTTCAAGGAAAAGCAATTTCAAAACAGACTATTTCTAAATGGATTGGACATTGCATCAGATTCTGTTATTCCTTTCATGGGAAGGCTGTTCCAGCCTATGTCAGACCACATTCCACCAGAGCTACAGCCACCTCTACAGCATTTTTAAGAGGGGTGCCTACAAAGGACATTCTAGAAGCTGCTACATGGAGCTCCGTGCATACATTCTCCAAACACTACAATCTCCCTCTATATTCCAGATCCAGAGCAGGCTTTGCTTGGCAGTCCTGCAGGGTTTGATTGCCACACCATCTCTTTCCTAGAGCATACCTCCTCCCCAGCTAAGCTATGGTATTCTACCCACATGTTATGACTGCAGTTGCATTCTTGAAGGACATAGTACAGTTTTGTACCTACCATAAATGTAGATGTCAGATAGACATGCAACTGCAGTCGGTTTCCTCCTCCATACCCCTCTATGCCTAGGGTCCACTCCTATCCCCCTTACTCTTAGCTGGGGATATCTGTTATGGTGTATTTGTTTTATTGCTCATGTATTTGTTTGGAATCCTGTTTTTGTCTTCCAATTTGATTACAGCCTTCCTTGGAGGGCACCTGGCATCTGGGGCAAGAAACACTGAAGAAAATGGCGTCTGCTGATGCTTATGTACTCCAGCCGCTCTGACGGAGAGAAATGCGACATCAGCCGACATCGGACCCAGACTTTGGAATCCGGCCGACCGAGGGCTGCCTGAGGCAGGACAACCCACATGTTATGACTGCAGTTGCATGTCTATCGGACATCTACATTTATGGTAGGTACAAAACTGTACTTTTCTCTTAATTCTAGGCCTTACCCCAAGGCTCGGAGAGGAGGGAAAATGTTGTTCAAGAAGTCACAGAAGTCTTCCTGTCGCTCAAGGTGAGTCCCCCTCCAGAGGCAGAGGAGGGGGATATTATTCTGGAAGACGCTGTCCTAGAGGCAGAGGAGGCCCCCGCAACTCGGGAGACCGCGATTCCTTTTGCGGGATTTCCTTTCAACGTTCCTGAGTTGTTGCCCGACTGTGCTGTTCCAGAGCCATTCGGGGGCTGAATTTCGTTGCATCCGGAAGCCTGGGAAAGCATCACCCAGGGTTGTTGGGTGTTTCGAATAGTTACCGGTGGTTACACTGTCCCCTTTTTATCAACACCCCCTCCAGTCAACAGAATTCTGGACGTTTCGCCCAGTCAATGGATCAAGCAGCACTAGAAGTTTCAAAGCTGCTAGAAAAAGGAGTCATCCAACCAGTCCCCTCAGACCATATCGGATCAGGAACTTACTCAAGACTCTTTTTGGTGACGAAAAGAATAGGGGACCTGAGGGCCCATTCTGGATCTCAGCTGATTGAATCACTACGTTCTGAAGTCCAAGTTCCGAATTGTCACTCTTCAGTCCATTTTTCTCTTGCTGGAAAAAGGAGTATGGATGTGCTCCATCGATCTCAAGGATGCCTACTACCACATCAAGATGGACAAGGCATCCCAGGAGTCACGTACGCTTCCGGCTGGGAGCCAGTCACTTCCAGTTTCGTGCCCTGCCCTTTGGTCTCACCACAGCCCCCAGGGTGTTTACCAAGTGTTTGGCAGTGGTGACGGCTCACCTGAGACGTTGGGGATTCCAGGTGTTTCCATATCTAGACTATTGGCTTCTCACCGCCCCCACCAGGCATCTCCTCATTTAAGCCAGGGAGGCTACCATTACACTTTGTCAACAACTAGGAATTACCTTGAACTGGGAAAAGTCTGCCTTGCTGCCCTCACAGCGTGTTGTTTTTATAGGCGGTGAGCTAGACTCTATTCAAATGCGGGCCTTTCTGCCACAAGAGAGGATGAGTGCTGCAGTCTCAGATTCACGCATTGTTGCCACTCAGAGTTCAGGCCAGGTTAGTTCTCCAGCTCCTGGGATCCATGGATGCCACCATCATGCTGGTGCCTCTAGCCAGGTTACACATGCGGATCCTACAGTGGCTCCTGTCGGCCCAATGGTCCTTTCAGAAACTTCCTCTTTCCCTTTTTTATACTTCTCATGGAACGGTGCAAACAGGACCTCCGCTGGTGGCTATGTTCCACCAATCTGGGCAAGGGAAGGAGTTTGATTCCTATGTCTCCAGTGGCCACTGTGACCACGGACGCCTCCCAGATCGGGTGGGGGGGCATTATCTTGGCAGGACAGTCCAAGGCACTTGGCAAGATCACGAGGTACACCTGCACATCAGTGTTAGAGATGAGAGCGGTGTTACTAGCGTTGTGGGCACTCCAAAGCTCTCTTCCTCTGGGAACAATTGCAATTCACTCGGACAGCATGTCCATGGTGTGGTACCTGAACAAGCAGGGGAGAACCAAGTCTTATCCCCTCTGGAAAGAGGCCATGCAAGTGTGGCATTGGGCAGTGTATTCACAACGGTTTTTAGTGGCAACTCACATTCCGGGAAAGACCAACGTGATAGCGGACAGGCTGAGCAGAGCTATTCTGATGCCTTACGAATGGTCCCTGAACAACTGAGTGACGGTTCAATTTTTCAACAGGTGGGATCAGCCTTGCTGCGATCTCTTCGCCAGCCCTCTCAATGTCAAATGCAGCAAGTACTTCACACTGATCCTCCCACAGGGGGAGTCACCCAGGGACGCTATAGTCCACGATTGGCCCCCCCGGTCTGATCTATGCTTTCCCTCTGTTTCCTCTGTTACCAAGAGTGATTGATAAAGCCATATCCTTGGGAAGCAGGATGATTCTAATTGCTCCACACTGGCCTCGACAAGTATGGTTCCCCTTTCTTCAGCTGTACGCAGTGGACGGTCCTTGGACCCTGGATCCAGTGCCAGACCTACTGATTCACATGTCAGGACAGCTGCATCCCTCCCTGCGAACCCTCAGGTTCACAGCCTGGCTGCTCCACTTCCATCACTAGTTAAGACTACATTCCTTTTCACCTGAGGTGGGTACACATCTTGTCTTAGTCTCAAGTGTTCCACCAGAAGGGTTTATTCCAGCAAATGGAAGAGATTCTCCATTTGGGCTCAGGCCCAAGGTTTGGACCCCTTCACAGCCCCAATTCCGTCGGTCTTAGATTTTTTAGCCATGCTTTTCCGACAGGGCTCCCCGCCTGCTACCATTAAGGTGCAGCTGGCTGCAATTTCCAATTTTCATACATCTTACGAGCCTTCTCTTATGGGCCATAAACTGTGTAAGGCCTTCTTGAAAGGCGCCTGGTTACTTCGCCCTCCTGTTTCAGAGCCGGTCATGCCATGGGATCTAAACCTTGTGTTACAAGCCATTACTTCACCGCCCTTTGAACTGGCTGCCACCTGTGAATTAAAATTTCTATCTTGGAAGACTGCTTTCCTAATAGCCATTACATCGGCCAGAAGAGTATTAAAGATTCCAGCCTTGTCCATTAAACCTCCGTATTTGACCTTTCATAAGGACAGAGTTTCCCTGAGACTTAACCCGTCCTTCCGAAGGTGTCATCCACCGTTAATCTTCATCAGTATCTAGTTACCAGTGTTCTTACCAAACTTTTCCAATAAAGCAGAGTTTAGATTTCACCAGTTGGATGTGCACAGACAACTAAGATTCCACTTACACAGGACTAAGCATATTAGGAAGTCTGATCAGCTGTTTGTGTCCTTCTCAGAACAGGTTGTCCTATTTCCAAGAGCACAGTTTCTAAATGGATCAAAGATTGTATTTCCTTTATCTTTTTGTCAGCAGGCTGAAATTTACCTTTTCCCGTCAAAGCTCACTCTACCAGGGCAGTGTCTACATCAATAGCATACCATGCCAGGCTTTCATTGGATGATATTTGTGCTGCTGCCACCTGGGCCTCTCCGCACGCCTTTATTACTCATTACAAGTTGGACGTGGCTTCTAGGGGCCGAGCTTCCTTTGGTTCCACGGTTCTCAGTATTTTCCTATGAGCCGCCCAGGATAGAGGTGCTGGGGACACTGTCCCGTGAGTAAAGAATGTAGGCGCGGTAGGACCATGTAACATCAGGTAGTTATGTACTCACCATAACGATCGATGTATGTGGTCCATCTCACCTCACATTCTTACGTACCCTCCCATCTGCCCCCTTCCTGTAGGATTTGGAGGAAAATTGGCTCTGAGAACCCTTCAATGTCAGTTGTTTTTTTCTTTTCTTTCTGGCTGGAGCTCCTAGTGGCAGTTGTGTGGGGGGTGTGACTGGAATGGCTGTAAACTAGATCTGGGGCTAGGGCGAGGTGCATCTTCAGATACCGGGTTAGCCCAGCCAATTAGAGACTTCGTGCTAGAGAAGTAAGTTGGCAGAGTCGGAGCCGATTCTCGGCTACGAACCCGTGAGTAAAGAATGTTTTAGGCGAGATGGACCACATACATCGATCGTTATGGTGAGTACATAACTACCTGTTTTTGAGTTTCAGAACCAAAGTTTTCAACTAAAGCCAAGTACCCCGTTGTGGAGCTTTTTCTTGCTCCTTTCTGATGTCAGTAAAAGTTAATTGCATTACTTGTGGAAAGCAAATACCTCATAAAAACTTTCATTCGTACTGTATTACTTGCCTAGGCCCTGACCGCAACGTACCTTGCTGTCTGTTTTGTGTTTTACTTAATCTGCGCACTATCCGTCGTCTATATTTTTGCCTCTAAATATTTTTGATGTTCTTCATGCTTCACTGTTGCAGTCATTACATTTGGGATAATCTGCTGGCAGGTTGCCCTCAGTCGGCCTGAATAACAAAGTCTTGGGTCCTGTGTCGGTTGCCGTCTCCTCTTCCATGACGTCTGGTCATCAGGGGTATAAAACATGCAGCCAACGCCATTTTAATCCGTCTTTCTTGCTGCGAGTTGCCCGAAGCAGTTCACAAGTGCCGGTTGGCAAATTCCTGAAATTTTCGTTTTCGAGTTTCAGAGCTGAAGTCTTCAAACTAAAGCTAAGTACCCCGTTGGGGAAACTTTTTCTTGCTCCTTACCGATGTCAGTAAAAGTTAATAATTGCATTACTTGTGGGAAGCAAATACCTCATAAGGATTTTCATTTGTACTGTATTCCTTGCCTAGGCCCTGATCACAACGTGCCTTGCTGTCGGTTTTGTGCTAAATTTAACCAACGCACTATTAAGCGTCTGTATATTTTTGCTTCTAAATATTTTGGCTCAAAATGTAACTATCCTGAAATGTCATCTGTTAGCAATCAGACTACCTGAGCTCACAAAAAACGAAGGAAAAAGACAGATCGTCGAGGTCCAAAATCGACAAAGCTTCTCCTAAGCCAGTTGCCTGTTCGCTAGTACTCAGTGAGGTGCTTTCACAGCCCCTGATGCCCGCTACTTTTGAGTTGCAGGCCTCTACTGAGACCCTTTCGGAGTCCGGTATGCCGTGAGATTCTGCAAGTATTGAACCCGCGGATGTCTCTTCCCTTGGATGAGTCCGGAGCCGCTGAGCAGGCACCGGCTTCTGGGGGTGTTTTCAGGCCTCAACATTTGTATATTAAACAGACGCCATCATCAAAAACGAGGCCAAAATCTAATTCTGTGTCAAAAAAAGACGCATAAGCCACATGCTCAGGCCCCTATGCCTTAAAAACAAATGATCAAAATGGATGAGGATTTAATTACCTTGATCAGGGGTTCCCAACCCCCCTGCTAAGAGGCCTAGGCAAAGCATTGATTATGAATCTTCAGATCAGGTTTCCATTTCTTCTGATCAGGAATTTTCTGTTCCACCTTTTGAGGACCCTAATGCAGAGGAATCCATCCCTTTTTGCTTCTCCTCCTGAGGATTACTCTTTTGGAGAGACTTTGCATACTTTAAGGAAACATTTTCATTGGGAGAGTCAGGACTACTCAGAATCCAAAAAGAGGATTAGGGATTTTCTTCTACTTCCTCAGCATAGGCCTTTGGCAATACCTCCTGTATTAGACATTGTTGATGTTTTCTTGGACTCAAGCATGGCTCCTGATTCCCTGCCTCCGGCTCCTACTAAGTCAGACAGATATTACAGGGTTCCTGACTCGCACAAATTTCTTTTCAAAAATCCTGCTGCTGACCCTGAAACTATTTCTCAGGGTCCCAAGGGTGTTGAGGCTTCTACAGCCAAAAATCCTACCCCTTCTGATAGAATCCAGGGTGCTGGATAGATGGGGAAAAAAGTTTATACGTCTGCAACCTTGGCAATCAGGGCTTTAAACTGCCAGTTTTGTATGCTTAAATATCAACAGCATGTTATGGGCATACTGAAACAGAAAATTGTTGATTTCTGATTGTGTGGAAAATAGGGAGTTACAGGATTTATTGCGTTCAGCAGAACAGGTTGAAAAGCATACTTTGCAATGTGGTTTTGATTCCTTGGAGGCCTCTAGCAGGGCCGCCTTAACTGGATCTGGGATAAGAAGGCATGCTTGGCTCAGGGAGCAAACTCTGCCTGATCATGTTAAAGCTAAATTGTTGGATGCCCCTTTGCAGCAGGACAGTCTGGTAAGAAGGCCGAAGAGGTTTTAAAAAAAAGATGGAAAACAAAGCTAAATCTATGCAAACTGTAAAAGATTTATTGCAAGTGCAGCCACCCAGATTTAGTAGACACTGGCCTACTAAGAATTGGTCCTTTCCTGTGCCCAACAGAGCTGCCCAGGGCAAACCCAGACGCTCCAGTTTTCAATCACAAGGATCTTATAGGTCAAATCAATGGGGTGCCTCCACCTCCAAATCCGGAGGTAACAAAGCACAACCCTACAGTAAATGGTCTCAATGACTTTCCTTTGCCATCTCCAAGCACTTATCTTCTGGCAGCCCCTTTGGGGGGAAAACTAGCACTTCATGCTCAAAATTGGCATTTAATTACCCAGGACAAGTGGGTATTAAACATACTATCCCAGGGGTATAGATTTCGTTTCCACACGTTGCCACTTCCAAACGGATGGCCAGATCTGCCACCAAACCAGTGGGCAGAGGCCCAGAAACAAGTCATGTCCCTCATAGATATGGGGACTGTTCAGCCAGTGCCAGAAAAGGAAAAAGCACAAGGATTTTATTCAAGACTTTTCCTGGTACATAGAAAAGACAAAACATGCCGTCCAATTCTGGACTTATCCATTCTAAATACGTTCCTGGACATTCCAAAATTCAAAATGCTGACTTTACAACAGCTACTGCCTATGCTAGGCAAGAATGCCTGGTTGGTAACTAGACTTGAGGCATACCTGCATATCCCAATAAGGGAATCTTGCAGAAGATACCTCCACTTCAAAGCAGGCTTTTTGCATTACCAATTCTCTGCACTGCCCTTTGGCTTATCTACTGCGCCCAGGGTCTTTACAAAGTGCCTGGCACCTGTAATTGCTTTTTGCAGACAAACATTCAAATTTATCCATACCTGGACGATTGTCTCAGGTAGAGGGCAAGGACCCTCTTCAGCATCTGGCGTTTGTAAAAAGGCTTCTAGCATGCCTAGGGTACACTATAAACAAAAAGAAATCACAACTAGTACCCTCTCAGATAATTACATTCCTGGGTGCAAGCTTGAATACAGCTGCCCAGATGGCTCATCTCACGCCAGCCAAATTCAATTGACAACATACTTCAAACAAGTGGCAACAAAAACTCTGCTATCTGCAAGACAAATTCTGCAGGCTTTGGGGTTCATGGCATCCTCCATTCTACTAATTCCATATGCCAGACTGCATATGAGGAAACTTCAATGGTACCTAAAAAGCTTATGAGGTCAACATTGACACAGCCTGGAAACAATGATTCTTCTTATTCTCTGCCTACAACAGGAGTTTCTTTGGGCAAAGGCATGTCACCAAAACAAGGGACTGTCATTCATTCCACCCCCTGCCACCCAAACCCTAACTACGGACACATCAGACTATGCTTGGGGGGGCCCATCTGGCAGGGAGATGCATTCAGGGCAAATGGAGCCCAAACCAAATGCATCTACATATCAACTAGAAAGAAATGCTAGCTGTACAGAATGCTCCGACAGCCTTCAAGGACCTCCTTCATCCAGGACAACTACTGATAGACGGACAACACCACAGTTATGTGGTACATAAACAAGCAGGGGGGTACCCACTCCTACCCCCTTTGCAAACTAGCCATGGCCTTGTGGAACACAGCCTGGACTTAACAAATACACCTTCAAGCTCAATTCCTGCCAGGAAAACAAAATACTCTGGCAGACGACCTAAGCAGAAATCTTATGGACCCGCACAAATGGAAGCTGGATCCACAATGTTAGCATGTTAACACGAAAATGGGGGAGCCCAGACCTGGATCTATCTGCCTCTCCCCAAAACTATAAGTTGGACAAATTCTGCACAAGTACTCCTCACAAAAAAGCATGGAAAGTGGATGCCCTATCCTTCAGTTCGAAAAACCTATGTCTATGCCTTTCCCCTTCTGCCTCTACTCTCCAAGGTCTTACTAAGTTAGACAGAAAAAAACTAAAATTATTCTAATGGCTCCGGACTGGCCTCGCCAACACTGGTACCCGTTTCCAAGGAATGTATCACACCTTCCTCCGTGGTATTTGCCTCAAACACCTCACCTGTTGTCTCAGCAGAACTATCAAATTCTGCACACTCTGCTCCAAACTCTGAATCTTGCAGCATGGCTAATCAACTAATTTCAACAACCACATCTCTCAGCAAACCTGTGGTGGATGTCATTTTGCTGGCCAGAAGGCCTAGTACTAGAAAATCTTATGCTGATAAATGGAAGAGATTCTGTGCTTGGAACCAAGGACAAGGAATTAGACGCAGCAAAGCCCAATATTCCTCAGATTTTGCAATACTTAACTGAGATGTTCACAAGGGCTTATCTTTTTCAATAAAAATCCATGCCTCCGCCATCTCTGCTCATTACAATACAGAGCCTCCCCTCTTTTCTCATCCACCTCTAAAACAATACCTCAGAGGGGCCAAAAATTTAAGGCCTCCCAGGAGAGCGTTAACTCCTCCACGGATTCTCAATTTTGGGCTGGAAAAACTCACCCTACCTCCTTTTGAACCAGCAGCTACTGTGGATATAAAATTTCTTTCTTGGAAGACTGCCTTTCTTTTGGCAGTCACTTTAGCTAGAAGGGTTTCAGAACTAAAGGCTCTCATGGCAGTGGAGCCTTTCATTATCTTTTACCCGGACAGGGTGGCCCTCTGGATCAATTCTTCTTTTATGCCTAAGGTGGTATCCATTGTGGCTCTTAACCAGACCATTCACCTGCCAACTTTTTTCCCAAATCAGCAGAACAGGGGGGAGCGGATTCTGCATTCATTGGATGTACACAGACAACTAAGATTCTACTTAAACAGGACAAAATCTCAGTCTGAGCAGCTACTGGTGGCATTTGCTGCAGGATCAGAGGGGAAGGCTATATCAAAACACACTATTTCTAAATGGATAAGCCATTGTATTCATTTCTGCTACTTTCACCATGGTAAATCTTTG
The DNA here is from genome assembly GCF_019279795.1 of Protopterus annectens. NCBI lineage: Eukaryota > Metazoa > Chordata > Ceratodontiformes > Protopteridae > Protopterus > Protopterus annectens. The sequence continues at coordinate 1,398,838,855 of NC_056737.1, forward strand.
CCCAAGGGGATCAGATCCCATTCCACCAGGGCTGCCTGTACTTCAGCAGCTTTTCTCAGAGGGGTTCCTACCAGAGACATTCTAGAAGCTGCTAACTTTGGAGCTCAGTTCATATGTTCACAAAGCACTACAATTTACCTCTCTCTTCTAAATCCAGGCAGGCTTTGCCACTGCAGTCCTGCAGGGCCTTATAGCTGCTCCTAATGCTGTATAAACTCCTCCTCCCATCCATAGCTTTGGGATTCAACCAAATGCAATGACTGCAACAGTGAAACACTAAACATATTATAGTTCTGTAAACTTACCATAAATGTAGATGTTCGAGTGTATTCACTGTTTGCAGTCAGGGTTACCCACCTACCAGCCCCCATGCTATACCTCTTTCCTTCACTTTGCTCAAAAGCCTTTGTGGTGTATTTGCTTTTAGTTGAAGGTAAATGTTATGTGTTCTAAAGTGCATGTATATATTTATAGTTGTATATATATTTTTGCTCCCCATTTGGGGGGCACCTGACATCTGGAGCAAGAAGAATTGATTAAAATGGCGTCTGCTGCATGTTTTATACACCTGACGTCATGGAAGAGGAGACAGCAACTGATGCAGGACCCAAGACTTTGTTATTCAGGCCGACTGAGGGCATCCTGCCAGCAGATTACCCCAAATGTAATGACTGCAACAGTGAATACACTCTAACATCTACATTTATGGTAAGTGCACACAACTGTACATTTTCTGTTTAATTATCCGGAAATGTCATCCGTTAGCCATCCGACTACCGGGATTCTGAAAAAATGCAAAGGTAAAGACAGAGAGGCCGCTGAGGTCCAAAACTGTCGACGCTTCTCAGCCAGTCACCAGTTTGCCGGTACTCAGTGAGGCGCTTTCACAACCCCTGATACCCAATACTTCTGATTCGAAGACCACTACTGAGACCCATTCAGAGACTGGTATGCCATGAGATGCTTCAACCATGGAAACCGCGGATGTCTACCTTGGATGGGTCCGGAACTGCTGTGTAGGCACTGGCTTCTAAGGGTGTATTCAGGCCTATGGACTTGCATATTAAACAGACGCCTCCTTCAGTTAGGCCTAAATCTCTAACCTTGCCTAAAGAAAAGACGCCCAGGCCAGATGCTCAGGCCTGTATGCCTAACAAACAAATAAGAATAGATGAAGATCTAATGACTCTAATCAGGGGTAGCCAACCCCTCTTTAAGAGGCCTAGGACTGAAGTGGTTTATGAATCTTCAGACCAGGATTCTATTTTTACTGATTCTTGAGGATCTGGATTTACACTTATCTACTTATGAAGATTCTGATGCAGAGGACTCCATTCCCTCTGCTTCCCCTCTAGAGAATTTTTCTTTTGGGGAAACCTTACATATTCTAAGGGAGCATTTCCACTGGGAAAGCCAGGAGTGTTCATAGTGTTACACTGCTGCAGTCATCACACTTGGGTTATCCTGCCGTCAGGCGGTCCCGCAGTCAGCCAGAGTTCCAAAGTCTTGGTCCGGCGTCTGTTGCTGTCGCTTCTTCCCTGACGTCAGTGCGCCAGGGGTATATGAGGCATCCAACGCCATTTTCTTCAGTCTTTCTTGCCACTCTGTGCCCAAAGCAGAAGCAGTTTGCAAGTGCCGGTCGGCCAACTCCTGAGATTTTCAAATTGAATTTCAGACCGAAGTCTTCAATAAAGCTAAGTACCCCGTTGGGGAACCTTTTCTTGCCTCAGTCCGATGTCAAAGTCAACAATTGCATGTCTTGTGGGAAGCAAATACCTCATAAGGACTTTCATTGTTATTGTATTCCCTGCCTAGGCTCTGACCACGACGTCACTGGTTGTCGGTTTTGTGCTAGGTTTAATAAACGAACTGTCAAACGTCTGTTTGATTTCGCCCGACATTACTTTGGTAGGAAATTTAATTATACCATGCCGTCGGAGCAACAGACTACCGGCATGCATAAAAAACGCAAGGATAAGGACAGGCAGCCTAGACCCAAGCCAGACTCCGAGGCCTCTGCTGGGCCTGTCACCGGTTCTCTGGTCTTCAGTGAGGCGCCTACGCAGCCCCTGACTAATGCTGATTTAGAACCACAGACTGTTTCTGATTCACAAGCAGAGAGCACTAGGCCGTCACAGCCTTCTTCATTAGACCCTTCTGACTCCAGAGCCGAAGGAGATTCCGGTGCAGTAGAGACGCCTTCGGTTGCAGAAGGCGTCTTCAGACCGACTACACTCGCCATTAAATCTTATGCTAAGCTAAAAACTCCATTAAAAACAAAAAAGACTGCATCAGTCTCCAGTGCAAGGCCCCATGCCTAAGAAACAGATGCTTAAGATGGCTGAAGATTTAATTACCCTAATTGGGGGTTCCCATCCCTCTCCTGATAATAGGCCAAGACAAGAGGAAGATTATGCTTCCTCTGACCAGGTTTCCATTTCTTCAGATACCTCAGAGGAACAGGAGTACTCTTTTCCCCCTTATGAAGATTCTGATGCTGAAAAGTCTATTCCCTCAGCATCTCCTCCAGAAAACTACTCCTTTGGGGAAACTTTACATACCTTGAGGGAACATTTTCACTGGGAAGGCCAGGAAGAAAAGGCTCAGAGATGTTCTTCATTCCACATTGCTGCAGTCCTAACCATTGGGGTAGTCCGCTGTCCCAGTCGGCCCGAATACCAAAGTATATGGCTGACGTCGGTCAAGGCGCATTAGTCTGACGTCAGGGTACTAATGCGCATGACCGACGTCATATCCTCAGTCTTTTTTGCCGCATGGTCCGATGCAGAAGCAGTTTTGCGAGTGCAGGTTGGCGTTCTGAAATTTTCTGAAGTCGGAGTTTCAGACCGAATCAAAGTTGGCTAAGTACCCCGTTGGGGAATATTTTGGTTTTTTCTTGCCTCAGTATTTAACCGGATGTCAGAAAAAGTGAATAACTGTATTTCTTGTGGGAAACAGATACCTCATAGGGATTACCATACCTTGTGTATACCTTGTTTAGGGCCTGAGCACGACGTTGTTGGATGCCGCTCTTGTGCTAGATTTAACAAACGCACTATTAAGAGAAGGTTAGACTGTGCCAGGTTAGTTTTTGGGAAGCGTTGTAATTATAAAATGCCGTCGGATGCTCCGACGCCCGCTTCGTCCAAAAAGCGCAAGGACAAAGCAGCAAAGCCTAGAGTGGAAGAACCGGCAGTCCCGGACGTCGGTTCTTTAGAAGGCTCAGTGGAGCCGGAGGTTTTGCCAGGAGTTTCTTTGGAGTCTCAGGGAGAGACTTTACTATTACAGGATGTGTCCTCTCAGGAGGTAGGCCAGGCTGAAGGGGCTTCTCAGGTGGCTGTTCTTCCCTCTCTTCCTAAGGTGGTTAGAGCCTCCTTCTGTTTCCAAGGCTTCTTTGAGAGGCAGGCCAGGTTTAACTTCAGTGGGGGTTTCTCCTAGCTCTTCAGGATCTTTGCCTAAGAAACATATGCTTAAAATGGCAGAGGATTTGATTACTATGATTAGAGGTTCTATGCCCCCTCCTGATAAGAGGCCTAGGGTGGAGCCTGAGTTTGAGAGTTTTGAGCAGTGTTCGAGGCTTCTGAGTCTTCGACTGAAGACTTGCAGGAGTATCCTCCTTATTCTGATTCTGATGTGGATGATTCTACTCCTCAGCTTCTCCTCCTGAGGATTTTTCATTTTCAGAGACTCTGCATTCCATGAGGGAGCATTTTAAATGGGAAGGTCAAGATTTCTCTGATTCCAGGAAGAGGCTTAGGGAATTCTTGTGTTTACCTCAGCATAGACCTTTAGCTATACCTCCTGTTCTGAATGTGGTGGAAGATGTTTTGCAGAGGCTTCTTTGAACCCTGATTCTTTGCCTCCTGCCCCAGTTAAACCGGATAGGTACTACAGGGTGCCTGAAGCTCATAAGTATCTTTTTAAGAGTCCTAGGGCAGACCCGGAAACTGTCTCTCAGGGGCCTAAAGGTGTTAAGGCTTCTGTTGTTAAAAATCCTGTTCCTCCTGATAAAGAGGCAAGGGCTTTGGATAGATGGGGAAAGAAAGTGTATACTTCTTCCACTTTAGCCATGAGGCGTTGAATTGCCAGTTTCACATGTTAAAATATCAAAATTATCTCCTTTCACAATTGAAGTCTAAGGTGGATGCTCTGGCGGAAGGTATTGAGTGTAAAGAGTTGCAGGATTTAGTTCATGTGTCTGAACAGGTGGGTAAGCATTCATTGCAATGTGGTTTTGATGCTGTGCAGGCCTCCTCGAGGGTGGCTGCCACTGGTTCTGTTCTTCGTAGGCACGCCTGGTTGAGGGATCAGAATTTAGCTGAGCATGTTAAGACAAGGATTTTGGATGCTCCTTTACAGTCTGGCGTGTTGTTTGGTTCGCCTGTGGAAGCAGTTTTAAAGAAAATGGAGGACAAGGCTAAGTCTATGCAAACTGTTAAAGATTTTTGCAGGTGCAGCCTCCAAGTTTAGTAGAAATTGGCCTACTAAGGGATGGACATATCCTGCTTATGATTCCCAGTCTAGGGGTAGGTCTAGGCGTGGTAGGGGCAGAGCTCAAGGTTCTTTTAGGCCTAGAACAGGGAGTTCACCTGCTCAGACTTCTGGTGAGGGCAGGGGTCAGTCCTTTCGTAAACAGACCCAATGACCTGCCTTTTCAGCTGCCAGTACATTCTCGTCTGGCAGCACCTTTGGGAGGAAGGCTGGCTCTTTTCAAAGAAAATTGGGACTTAATTACCCAAGACAGATGGGTTTTGGATATCATTCACCACGGTTACAGGTTTTATTTCCATACCTTGCCTCCTTTCAAAGGCATGCCAGACATTCCTCCTCTACAAAGAAAAGAGGCTCACAAGCAAATTTCTCTGTTACTACAAATAGGGGCCATTCAGCCAGTCCCTGTGCCAGAAAGGGGCCTAGGATTTTATTCTCGCCTGTTCCTAGTACCAAAGAAGGGGGACACGTGGAGACCAATTTTGGATTTATCTATCCTCAACACTTATCTAGACATTCCCAAGTTCAAAATGTTGACGTTACAACAGCTTTTACCTATGCTGGGCAAAGATCACTGGATGGTAACTTTAGATCTCAAGGAGGCTTACCTTCATGTGCCCATCAGACTAAGTTGCAGGAAGTATCTGCGTTTTCGAGCTGGAAATTCTCATTATCAGTTCTCTGCATTGCCCTTTGGCTTATCTACTGCGCCCAAAGTATTCACAAAGGTTCTGGCTCCAGTGATAGCTTACTTCAGGCTAAAAGGAATTCAAATCTATCCTTACTTGGACGACTGCCTGATTCTGGCTCAAGAAAAGGAAGACCTTTTACAGCATTTGGAATATATGATAGCAGTGCTAAGATGCCTAGGGTATTCTGTGAACGAAATAAAGTCCAGTCTAGTACCCTCTCAAGACATGTGCTTTCTGGGTGTGAGACTGAATACAGCAGCCCAGATGGCCTTTTTAACCCCGGACAAACAAAAGAATCTTTCCATTTACTTCCATCAACTATCTCTTCAGTCCGGGCTGACTGCAAGGACAGTCCTTCAGGCCTTAGGGTTCATGGCATCTTGTATTCTGGTGCTTCCCAATGCCAAACTGCATATGAGGAAGCTGCAATGGTATCTCAAAAATGTATGGACACAGCACTGCCAGGATTTGGACACTGTCATTCAAATAATTCCTTGCATTCAACAGGAATTTTTGTGGTGGGCTCAGGAATGTCACCTAAACAAGGGACTCTGTGACCCGGCCAGAGGCGAGTCAGATCCTAACGACAGATGCCTCAGACATTGCTTGGGGAGCTCATCTAAATGGAAAGTGGATACAAGACAAGTGGCCTGCCAGACTACAGCATCTACATATCAACATGAAGGAGATGTTAGCAGTCCAGCTTGCATTAATGGCTTTCAAGGAGTTACTTCTTCCAGGGCAGGTGTTGATTCTAACAGACAACACAACTGTCATGTGGTACATCAACAAACAAGGGGGAACACATTCTTACCCGTTGTGCAGGCAAGCAATGATTTTATGGGAGACTGCGCTCAGCTTGCAACTAACTCTTCAGGCAAGGTTTCTGCCGGAGCACAGAACTCCTTAGCAGATGTGTTAAGCAGACAAATCATGGATCCCCACAGTGGAAACTGGATCTTCATGTATTTGAAATTGACAGTGTCATGGGGAACTCCAGACATAGATCTGTTCGCTTCTCCACTAAACCACCAGCTGCCAAAGTTTTGCACAAAGAGGTTTCATCACACAGCTTGGAAAGTGGATGCTCTTTCTTTCAGTTGGAAAAATCTTCATGTGTATGCCTTTCCACCTCTGCCTCTTCTCCCAAAGGTGCTCCTAAAGGTCAGACAAGACAAGCCAAGGATGATTTTAATAGCTCCAGATTGGCCTCGGCAACACTGGTACCCATTACTGAGGAGTCTGGTAAGGAAGCCTCCATGGCCTTTACCTTTGATTCCACACCTGTTGTCTCAGAGGGACGGTCACCTGCTCAATGTCAAGCTTCACTCTCCATCTAACAGCCTGGCATATTCTGTTTTGAAACACAGCAGGTCTCAACTTCCTCAACAAGTTTTAAATGTGATTATGGAAGCCAGAAGACCTAGTACAAGGAAAGTGTATGCAGAAAAATGGAAGAGATTTTTATTTTGGAGTACAGCAAAGAATTTGGAGATTTCTGAGCCTAATTTGAGTGTGGCTCTTCAATATCTTACTGAGTTATTGGACAAAGGTTTGTCTTTCTCTTCCATTAAGATTCATGCTGCAGCAATTTCAGCTCACTATGATTGTGACCCACCATTGTTTTCGCATCCTTTGTTCAAGCAATTTCTTAGAGGGCAAAGAATATAAGACCCCACGTGAGCTCCTACTCCTGCTTGGGATCTCAATTTTGTGTTGGAGAAACTTACTCTACAACCTTTTGAGCCTCGGCTACTGCTGAATTGAAATACTTGTCATGGAAGACTGCTTTTTGTTGGCCATTACTTCTGCAAGAAGGGTTTCTGAATTGCAGGCCCTTATGGCGGTAGAGCCTTTTTTGATTTTCCATAAGGATAGGGTATCATTACGTACTAATCCTTCTTTTATGCCTAAGGTGGTTTCTAGTGTGGCTTTAAACCAAACTATTCATTTGCCTACTTTCTATGCAGATCCCCAAAATAAGGGGGAAAAGATTTTGCACACTTTAGATGTACACAGGCAGTTGCGTTATTATTTAAGCAGGACTAAGGATTTTAGGCAGTCTCAGCAGTTGTTTGTTTCTTTTGCTTTGTGTTCTCAGGGCAAGCCTGTGTCAAAACAAACTATTTCTAAGTGGATTGGGTTTTGCATTGCATTTTGTTGTTCCCATCATGGCAAGGAGATTCCAGCTGGGATTAGGCCTCATTCCACTAGGGCTACTGCCACTTCAACAGCATTTCTAAGGGGGGTGGCAACTAAGGATATTTTGGAGGCAGCTACTTGGAGTTCAGTGCATACTTTCTCTATGCATTACCACCTTCCTCTCTACTCTAAATCTAGGGCTGGTTTTGCCACAGCTATTTTGCAAGGCATGTTGACAGCTCCTGCTTCCTTATGATTTGCCAGCCTCCCTTACCTCTGCTTTGGGATTCTACCCAATGGTTAGGACTGCAGCAATGTGGAATGAAGAACATAGTACAGTTTTGTACCTACCATAAATGTAGATGTTCGAGGATCCACATTGCTGCAGTCCAATTTACCTCCCTCCTTCCCTCTGTGTTTAGGGGTGGTTGTGTGGGTGAGGTTATACTCTTGTAATTTTGTATATATTGTACATATTTTTGGTGCAGGAGTGTTTGGTGTTTTTGGTTTTGGCCTTGTCTTTTTAGGGTCTTCTGACATCTGGGGCAAGAAAAGACTGAGGATATGACGTCGGTCATGCGCATTAGTACCCTGACGTCCTGACGTCAGACTAATGCGCCTTGACCGACGTCAGCCATATACTTTGGTATTCGGGCCGACTGGGACAGCGGACTACCCCAATGGTTAGGACTGCAGCAATGTGGATCCTCGAACATCTACATTTATGGTAGGTACAAAACTGTACTTTTCTTTTACTTCCTCAGCACAGGCCGCTTGCAGTCCCTCCTGTGTTAGACATTGTGGATGATGTTTATTTAGAATCTAGTCTTAATACAGAGTCTCTACCTCCTGCTCCAGCCAAACCAGACAGATAATACAGAGTCCTTGACTCACACAAGTTCCTATATAAAAGCCCTGTTGCTGACCCGGAAATAATTTCCCAGGGTCCCAAAGGGGTTAAGGCCTCTATTGCTAAAAATCCTGTACCCTCTGAAAGGGATTCCAGAGCACTAGATAGATGGGGAAAGAAGGTATACACCTCAGCTTCTCTAGCTATGAGAGGCTTGAATTTCCAGTTGCACATGCTGAAATATCAGCAATTCCTGATGTCTCAATTAAAACAAAAAATGAGCACACATTTAGAGCAGCCTGATTTTAAGGAAATGCAGGATCTGTTGCATGCAGCTGAACAGGTGGGCAAACATACTTAACAATGTGGATTTGATTCATTGGAAGCTTCCTGTAAAGCAGCAGTGACTGGGTCTGTCATACGTAGGCATGTTTGGTTAAAAGAATAAACCCTACCAGATCATGTTAAAGCAAAGTTACTGGATGCACCTTTGCAACAGGATGTTTTATTTGGTGTAAAAGCAGAAGAGGTTTTAAAGAAAATAGAGGATAAGGCAGACTGTCAAGGATTTTTTACAGGTTCAACCCCCTCGCTTCAGCAGAAGTTGGCCAACAAAAAACTGCTGCTTCCCAGCATCTGGCAGACCACAGAGGGGCAAATACAGACGCCCAAGGGGCAGAGGTCAGTCACAAGGCCCTTGCAAACCTTGCCAATTGGGAGCCACTACCCAGAAAGGAGGGGAAGACGGGCCCCAAACTAACAGAAGACAAACACAATGACTTAATCCTCAGATTGCCAAGCAAATCTCTCTCGGCAGCTCCCTTGGGAGGAAAATTAGCTCTTTTTGCAGACAACTGGCACATCATCACAAAAGACAAATGGGTCCTAAACATTATTTCACAAGGATACATATTCCACTTTCACACCTTACCAAGGATAAAAGGAATGCCAAACCTGCCACGAAATCAATGAGCGGAGGCACAAAAACAAATTGCAGCTCTCATGAACATGAGCCATTCAACAGGTACCTACACAGGAGCAAGGACAAGGATTTTACTCAAGACTTTCTAGTCCCCAGAAAGGACAAAGCCTGGAGACCCATTCTGGACCTTTCAGTTCTAAACACCTATCTCCAAGTACCCAAATTCAAGATGCTCACACTACAGCAGCTTCTTCCCATGCTGGGCAAGAAGGCTTGGCTAGTAACGTTGAATCTCAAGGAGGCATACCTGCATGTCTCCATCAGACAAAATTGCAGAAGATACCTCCGTTTCATTGCAGGTTCAACTCATTATCAATTCTCTGCACTGCCCTTTGGCTTGTCTACTGCGCCCTGGGTCTTCACAAAATGCCTGGCACCAGTAATTGCATACTGCAGGCAAAGAGGAATTCAAATATACCCATACCTGGATGACTGCCTTTTTCAAGCAGAAAGCAAGGACATTCTTTTAAAGCATCTGGCGTTTGTCAAACACCTTTTAAGTTGACTAGGGTACACAGTAAATGAAAAGAAATCAAAACTAGTGCCCTCGCAGAACGTAACATTCCTGGGTGCCAGCTTGAATACAACGGCCCAGATGGCTTACCTCATGCCAGACAAGCAACAGCAGCTGACTCAATATTTCAAAATGATGGCAACAAAGACCCAACTCCCTGCAAGAAAAATTCTGCAGGCCTTGGGATTCATGGCATCTTGCATACTCCTAATACCATTTGCAAAACTGCATACGAGGAAATTACATTTCCACAGCTTGGAAACAATACCACTCATTCCCTGCCTTCAACAGGAGTTTCTATGGTGGGCACAGGCATGTCAACTCAACAAGGGTCAGCTTTTCACCTTACCCACAGCCAGGCAGACTATCACAACAGATGTGTTGGACTATGCCTGGGGCGCACACATGGCAGGACAGTGCATTCAGCGCAAATGGGCTACAGATCAAAGGCATCTGCATATCAATCAAAAAGAAATGCTAGCTGTACAGAATGCCCGAACAGCTTTCAAGGACCTCTTACATCCAGGACAACTCCTAATAGACTGACAACACCACAGTAATGTGGTACATAAACAAGGGGGCACACACTCCCATCCCCCTATGCAGGCAAGCAGTGACCTTGTGGAACACAGCACTGACTTACCAAGTTCAACTACAAGCACAATTCCTGCCAGGAAAGAAAAACGCATTGGCAGACTACCTAAGCAGAAACATCATGGATCCCCACGAGTGGAAACTGGATCCACAAGTATTTGCAATGATAACTCAAAAATGGGGATGCCCAGACATAGATCTGTTTGCCAACCCCCAAAACTACCAACTTCAAAAATTTTGCACAAGGATATTTCACCCACTAGCTTGGAAAGTGGACGCCCTCTCATTCAGTTGGAAAACGCTAACAGTGTATGCATTTCCTCCACTGCCTCTTCTAGCAAAGGTGCTGCTGAAAGTCAGATTAGAGAGACCACAAATGATACTCATTGCTCCAGACTGGCCACGTCAACACTGGTATCCAATACTGAGAAATATGGCCCATGGCCCACCATGGATTTTACCCCAAATTCCTCACCTCCTCACTCAGCAAAACATTCTACACAGCCAGCTCAAGACCTTAAATCTGGCTGCATGGTAAATTACCTAAACAACCAGCCAACACCTCTTCCTAAAGTCGTTATGGATGCCATTCTGGAGGCCAGGAGGCCCAGCACCAGGAAAACCTATTCAGACAAATGGAAAAGATTTTTAGCCTGGAACCAGGCTAAAAGCCAAAACCCACTTGCTCCAAACATTCCTCCGATTCTACAATATTTAACTGAGATGCTGCACAAAGGACTTTCCTTTTCATCTATTAAGATCCACGCCTCAGCGATTTCAGCTCACTACAACAAGGATCCTACTTTATTTTCACATCCACTCCTAAGACAGTACCTCAGAGGGGCTAAGAACATAAGACCGCCCAGGAGAGCACCAACACCAACTTGGGATCTCAACTTTGTTCTGGAAAAACTTACACTACTGCCCTTTGAACTAGCTACTTCAACTGATTTAAAGTTTCTTTCATGGAAAACTGCCCTGCTACTAGCAGTACCTTCAGCTAGAAGAGTCTCAGAGCTACAAGCCCTAATGGCAGTGGAGCCTTTCCTCATTTTTCATCAAGACAGAGTCGCTCTACAGACTAACCCTTACTTTGCCAAAGGTGGTATCCAGTTTTCCAAACCCCCAGAATAAAGGAGAAAGACTCCTGCACTCTTTGGACATTCACAGGCAATTACGTTACTTCTTGGATAAAGCTAAGGCTTTCAGAAAATCTGACCAGCTCTTTGTATCATATGCTTCAGGATCACAAGGAAAAGCTATCTCAAAACGGACCATTTCAAAATGGATAGGACATTGCATACGTTTGTTACACACATCATGGGAAACCGGTACCTACTAGCCTTAGGTCCCACTCCACCAGGGCTACAGCTACATCAACAGCCTTTCTCAGGGGGGTACCAACCAAGGATATTTTGGAAGCTGCAACTTGGAACTCAGTGCACACCTTCACCAAGCACTATCACTTGCCTCTGTACTCTAAGACTAGAGCTGGCTTTGCCACTGCAGTTCTGCAGGGCCTACTAGTTTCTCCAAACCCTGTTTAACTCCACCACCCATCCTTAGCTTTGGGATTCAACCCAAGTGTGATGACTACAGCAGTGTAACACTATGAACATAGTACAGTTTTGTACCTACCATAAATGTAGATGTTCGAATGTTCACACTGCTGCAGTCCAGGTTACCCTCCCTCCATCCCCTCTGAACTAGCTGAACCTTTCTATCTCATACAGCCTTTGTGGTCTATTTGCTTGTAACTGAAGGTATTTGTATTTTTCTGTCCATGTTTCATTGGCAATATGTATTGCCCTCCTACTAGGGGGCACCTGACAACTGGGGCAAGAAAAACTGAAGAAAATGGTATCTGATGCCTCCTGTATACCCCTGGCGCACTGACGTCAGGGAAGAAGCGACAGCAACCGACGCTGGATCACGACTTTGGAACTCTGGCCGATTGCGGGACCGCCTGACGGCAGGATAACCCAAGTGTGATGACTGCAGCAGTGTGAAAACACTAATATCTACATTTATGGTAGGTACAAAACTACTTTTTTCTGTTTCAAAAGAGGCTTAGGGATTTCTTACTCCAACCTCAGCATAGGCCTTTAGCTATTCCTCCTGTGCTAGACATTGTTGATGATTTTTCGGAATCTAGTTTGGCCCCTGATTCCTTGCCTCCTGCTCCCAGAAAACCTGACTGGTACTACAGGGTCCCTGAGTGTCACAAGTTCCTTTTTAAAAATCCTATTGCTTATCTAGAGACCATTTCGCAGGGGCCCAAGCACATTAAAATCCTACCCCTTCTGATAGAGACTCCAGGGCGCTGGATAGATGGGGTAAGAAGGTTTACAATTCTGCAACCTTGGCCATTAGGGCTTTAAACTGCCAGTTTTCATGTTATCAGCAACATGTTATTGGATTGCTTAAACAGAAAATGATGGTTCCTGACTGTGTGGAAAATAAAGAATTGCAGGATTTAATGTTCTGCTTAAGTTGGAAAACTTACTTTGCAATGTAGTTTTGATTCGTTAGAGGCCTCTTGCAGGGCTGCTGTCACTGGGTCTGTGCTCAGAAGGCATGCTTAGCTAAAGGAACAATCTTTGCCTGATCATGTTAAGGCCAAATTGTATGCTCCCTTAGATCAGGACAGTCTGTTTGGCAACAATGCCGAGGAAGTTCTTAAAAAAATATGGAAGACAAAGCTAAATCTATGCAAACTGTTTAAGATTTCTTAAGAGTGCAGCCTTCTAGATTTAGTAGGCACTGGCCCTCAATTGGTCCTTTCCAGGTCTTAAGCTAAACCCAGACACAGCAAAAAAACCCAGGTTTCAGTCCCAGATGGGAAACAGGACTAAGCTGTGGGGGGCCTCCACTTCCAAATCTGGGAGTAACAAGACTCCCGCTATGGTAAATTGTCTCAATGACTTCCTTTTAAATTTTCCAAGCACTTATCAACCGACAGCCCCTTTGGGGGGGGGTTGCTCTTCATGCAAAGAACTGGGAACTCGTTACCCAGGACAAATGGGTTTTAAATATAGTGTCTCATGGATACAGATTTCACTTCCACAAGTTGCCAACGTCAAGCGGGTAGCCGGAACTTCCCCCAAATCATTGGCCAGAGGCCCCAAAACAAGTACTTTCTCTCAAGCATGGGGGCTATTCAACTGGTACCAGAAGAGGAAAAGGGACAAGGTTTCTACTCGAGACTTTTCCTGGTACCCAGAAAAGACAATTCATGGCGTCCTATCCTGGACCGGTCTACTCTAAACACCTTTTAGGAGATTCCAAAATTCAAGATGCTGACTCTTCACCAATTACTTCCTATGCTAGGCAAAGATGCCTGGTTGGCAACACTAGATTTAAAAGAAGCATACCTGCACATCCCAATCAGGGAATCGTGCAGAAGATACCTACGCTTCAAAGCAGGCTACATGCACCATCAGTTCTCTGCCCTGCCCTTTGGCTTATCTACTGTGCCCAGGGTATTCACAAAGTGCCTAGCTCCAGTTATTGCATTTTCAGGCAAAGAAATATCCAAATATACCCATACCTGGACGATTGTCTAATTCAGGCAGAAAGCCAGGACATACTTTTGAATCGTCTGGCCTTTGTACGAAGGGTTCTAACTTGTCTGGGGTACACCATAAACGAAAAGAAATCACACTTGGTACCCGGTCAACAAATTATATTCCTGGGAGCAAGGTTGAACCAGATGGTTTACCTCATGCCAGAGAAACAAATTCATTTGACAACCTACTTCAAATAAGTGGCCACAAAAACCCTGCTATCTGCAAGACAAATACTGCAAGCCTTGGGGTTCATGGTCTCCTGCCTTCTTCTAATTCAGTATGCAAGACTGCATATGAGGAAACTACAGTGGTATCTAAAAAGCCTATGGTGTCAACATTTTCAGGATCTAGAAGCATCTAATTCCCATCATATCTTGTCTACTCCTAGAATTCCATTGTTGGCCAGAGGCCTGCCACCAAAACAAGGGACTACCTTTCACACCACCCTTTGCCACCCAAACCCTAACAGACGCATCAGACTATGCTTGAGGGGGCTCGCCTGGCAAGGGAAGTGCATTCAGGGCAAATGGAACCCAAGTCAAATACACCTGCATATCAATCAAAAAGAAATGTTAGCTGTACAGAATGCTCTGACAGCCTTCAAGGACCACATTCTTCAAGGACAACTTACAGTAAAGACTGACAACACCTGTTACGGTAAAGACTGACACCTGTTATGTGGTACATAAACAAGCAGGGGGGTACACATTCTTACCCCCTCTGCAGACTAGCCATGGTATTATGGAACACAGCCTTGAGCTACCAAGTGCACCTAAAAGCTCAATTCCTGCCAGGAAAATTAAATACACTGGCACAGAGACTAAGCAGAAACCTCATGGACCCACACGAGTGGAAACTGGAATAAAGGATTTTCAACATGTTGACAAGCAAATGGGGGAGCCCAGATATAGACCGGTTTTCCACTCCCCAGAACTATCAGTTGGACAAATTTTGCACAAGGACTCACCACAAACAAGCCTGGAAAGAGGTTTTTCCAGCTTAAGGACACAGCATCCAATCAGTCTATGCCTTCCCCCACTCTGCCTCTGCTCTCCAAAATACTACTAAAAATCAAACAGGACAAACCAAGGATGATTTTGATTGCTCCAGACTGGCCACGCCAACACTTGTACCCCCTCCTGTGCAGTGTCACTGTTACCCCCATGGCACCTGCCTCAGACTCCTTCCTTGTTGTCTCAGCAGGAGAACAAGATTCTGCACCCTCAGCTTCTAACACTGAACCTTGCAGCCTGGCTAATTACATAATCTGCCCTTTACCATCCCTCAGTAAACCTGTGATGGATATCATTTTAGAGGCAAGGAGGCCTAGTACTAGAAAATCTTATGCTGAAAAATGGAAAAGATTCTGTGCCTGGAACCAATCTCAATGGATGAGCACAGCAGCGCCCAATTTAAATCAGATTTTACAATACTTAACTGAGATGCTTCACAAGGGCCTGTCTTTTTCCTCCATTAAAATCCAAGCCTCAGCCATTTCAGCTCATCATAACAGAACCTCCCCTCTTCTCTCATCCACTGCTCAAGCAGTTCCTCAGAGGGGCCAAAAATTTGATACCACCCAGCAGAGCTGCATCTCCAGCCTGGGACCTTAATTTTGTCAGCTGCTACTGCAGACATAATTCTTTTCTTGGAAAACAGCTTTTCCTTTTAGCAATCACTTCAGCTAGAAAGGTATATGAATTACAGGCCCTTATGGCAGTGGAGCCTTTCATCATCTTTCATGCGGACAGGGTGTCCCTCAGAACCAAATCCATCCTTCATGCCCAAGGTGGTATCCAGTGTGGCTCTTAATCAGTCCATTCATTTGCCAAGCTTCTTCCAGTCCACAGAATAAAGGGGAACGGATACTGCATTCCTTAGATGTGCACAGATAACTTAGATTCTACTTGGACAGGACTAAACCTCAAAGGAAATCCAACTGCTGGTGACATTTGCTGCAGAGGGGGGAAGGCTGATCTTCGTGTTTCACTGTTGCAGTCATTACATTTGGGTAATCTGCTGGCAGGTTGCCCTCAGTCTGCCTGAATTCCAAAGTCTTGGGTCCTGCGTCGGTTGCTGTCTCCTCTTCCATGACGTCAGATCGTCAGGGGTATGAAACAAGCAGCCGATGCCATTTTCTTGAGTCTTTCTTGCCGCGCGGTGCCCGAAGCAGAAGCATTTCGCAAGTGCTGGTCTGCTGACTCCTGAAATATTCGAGTTTGAGTTTGAGAACCGAAGTCTTCACTAAAGCCAAGTACCCCGTTGGGGAAACTTTTTTTTCTTGCTCCATACCGATATCAGAAAAAGTTAATTGTATTACTTGTGGGAAGCAAATGCCTCATAAGGATTTCCATTTATACTGTATTCCTTGCTTAGGCCCTGATCACAACATGCCTGGCTGGCTGTTTTGTGCTAAATTTAACCAACGCACTATTAAGCGTCTGTATATTTTTGCCTCAAAGTATTTTGGAAAAAGATTTAACTACCCAGAAATATCGTCGGGTAGCAATCAGACTACCGGAGTACATAAAAAAACGCAAAGAAAAGGACAGACAGTCTAGGTCCAAAACCAATGACTAAGCTTCTAAGCCAGTCGCTGGTTCGCCAGTACTCTGGCTTAGAAGCCCCTGATACCCGCTACTTTGGAGTTACAGGCCCCTACAGAGACTCATGTGGAGTCCGGCATGCCGTGAGATATCCAAAGTATTGAACCCAAGGATGCGTCTCCCTCAGATGGGTCCGGAGCCGCTGAGCAGGCACAGGCTTCTGAGGGTGTATTCAGGCCTCAACATTTTTATATCAAACAGACGACAGCTGCAAAACCAAAGACAAAAGCAACTTCTAAAACTAAAAAAACGATGCATGAGCCACGTGCACATGCCTCTATGCCTAAAAAAACAGATGATCAAAATGGCTGAAGACCTGGGTTCCCATCCCCCTCCTAAGAGGCCTAGGGAAGACACTGATTATGAATCTTCAGATCGGGTTTCTAGTTCTTCTGATTCCTCTTCTGATCAGGAATTATCTATACCACCCTATGAGGATTCTGATGCAGAGGAGTCTGTACCATCTGCATCACCTCCTGAGGATTATTCATTTGGAGAAACCTTGCATACTTTGAGGGAGCATTTTCACTGGGAGAGTCAAGATTTCTCAATCAAAAAAGAGGCTCAGGGATTTCCTTCTCCCTCAGCACAGGCATTTAGCCATACCCCCAGTCTGAGACATTGTGGATTATGTGTTTTCGGAGTCAAGCTTGATCCCGGACTCCTTACCCTCTGGCTCCCAGCAAGCCTGACCGGTATTGCAGGGTCCCGGACTCGCACAAATTTTTATTTAGAAACCCTGCTGCTGATCCTGAAACTATTTCACAGGGTCCAAAGGGAGTTGAGGCCTCAACAGCAAAATATCCTACCCCCTCTGACAGATTCAAGGGCACTGGGCAGATGGGGAAAAAAAGGTTTATACATCTGCAACCTTGGCAATTAGGGCCTTAAACTGCCAGTTTCATACACTCAAGTATCAACAACATGTTATGGGATTGCAGAAACAGAAAATGATTTCTGAATGTGCAGAAAATAAAGAATTGCAGGAATTATTGCATGCAGCTGAACAGGTTGGAAAGCATACTATGCAATGTGATTTTGATTCCTTAAAGGCCTCCTGCAGGGCCGCAGTTACTGGCTCTGTGATTAGGAGGCATGCCTGGCTAAAAGTAAAATTTGCCTGATCATGTTAAAGCTAAATTACTGGATGCACCTTTACAGCATGACACTCTGGTATTAAGGCAGAAGAGGTTTTAAAGAAAATGGAAGACAAAGCTAAGTCTATGCAAACTGTAAAAGACTTCTTACAAGTGCAGCCACCAAGATTCAGTAGACACTGGCCTACAAAAAATTGGTCCTTTCCTGTGTCAGACAGAGCTCAAAGGGGCAAATCCAGATGCCCTAAGGGTTCCAGGTACCGGGCACAAGATTCTTACAGGTCAAAGCAATGGTGCGCTTCTACCTCCAAATCTGGAGGAGGCAAAGTGCAAACCTACAGAAAACAGTTCCAATGACTTCCTTCTGCCTTCACCAAGCACTTAACTTTTGGCAGCACCCTTAGGGGGAAAATTAGCACTTTTTTGTTCAAGATTGGCAGTTAATAACCCAGGACAAGTGGGTGCAAAACATAGTATCACAGGGATACAGATTCCACTTCCATACTCTACCAATGGCAAACAGTTGGCTGGATCTGCCAAAAAATCAATGGGCAGAGGCACTGAAACAGGTTACGTCCCTCATGGATATGGGGGCCATTCAGCCAGTACCAGAACAGGAAAAAGGACAAGGTTTTTACTTGAGACTTGTTCCTGGTACCCAGAAAGAACAAGGCCTGGCGGCCAATACTGGATTTATCGATTTTGAACACATACCAGGACCTTCCAAAATTCAAAATGCTGACTTTGCAGCAGCTTCTTCCCATGCTGGGCAAGAATGCTTGGCTGGTAACATTAGACCTAAAAGAGGCATACCTGCATGTCCCAATAAGGCAATCATGCAGAAGATACCTCAGATTCAAGGCTGGCTTAATGCATTACCAATTCTCTGCACTGCCCTTTGGCTCATCTACTGCGCCCAGGGTCTTTACAAAGTGCCTGGCACCAGTAATTGCTTTTTGCCGACAAAAGTATGCAGATATATCCTTACTTGGATGACTGTCTCATTCAAGCAGAGAACAAGGACATTTTTCTTTAACACCTGGCGTTTGTGAAAAGGCTTCTAACAAGCCCAGGGTACACAGTAAACGAAAAGAAATCACAGCTGGTACCCTCTCAAAAGAGAACATTCCAGGGTGCAAGCTTGAATACAACTGTCCAGATGGCTTACCTCACGCCAGGCAAAGGCAACTGACTACTTACTTCAAACTGATGGCAACAAAAACCCAGTTATCTGCAAGACAAACTCTGCAGGCTTTGGGCTTAATGGCATCCTGCATTCTACTGATTCCATATGCAAGACTTCATATGAGGAAACTTTAATGGTACCTAAAGTTTATGGAGTCAACATTGTCATAGTCTGGAAACAATGATTCCTCTCATTCCCTGCCTGCAACAGGAGTTTCTGTGGTGGGCAAAGGCATGTCACCAAAACATGGGACGGGCCTTCACTCTACCCCCCTGCCAGCCAAACCTTAACAGACGCATCAGATTATGCCTAGGGGGCCCACATTTGGGGGAAGATGCATTCAGGGCATATGGACCCCAAAACAAATGCATCTACATATCAACCAAAAAGAGATGCTAGCTGTTCAAAATGCCCTGACAGACTTCAAGGACTTACTTCTTCCAGGACAACTACTGATAAAGACTGACAACACCATGGATGTCCTTCATGGATGCATCTGCAGTCATAACAAATGGGTTGTCCTGTCGTCAGGCAGCCCTTCGGTCAGCCGGATTCCAAAGTCTGGGTCCGGCTGCGGCTGATGTCGCAATTCACCCGACGTCATCTCTGCTGGTCTTCGGGTATAAAGGCATCAGCCGACGCCATTTTCCTCAGTCTTTCTTGCCGCGTGGCGCCCGAAGCAGAAGCTGTTCGCAAGTGCCGGTCGGTCAGATACAGAGATTACTACTACCGAATACTACTTCGAAGACTTCTAAAAAGCTAAGTACCCCGTTGGGGACTCTTTCTTGCCTCAGCCGATGTCAGAAAAAGTCAATAACTGTTTAACTTGTGGGAAACAAATACCTCATAAAGATTTCCACTCTTACTGTCTGCCTTGCTTAGGCCCAGACCACGACGTAGCAGCCTGTTCGGCCTGTGCTTCCTTCAACCGAACGCTTAGGCGTCGGTCGGAGTTTGCTGAACAGTTTTTCGGCTCAGATTTTGCGTACATTATGCCGTCGGATCCTCCGACTACCCAAATTGTTAAAAAGCAAAGAAAAGACCGACACTGCGGTCCGTTTCGCCTAAACCACGGTTAAGCAAGCCGCGAGTGTCTCGGTTTCGGCCGAAACCGAAAAAAACGGTCAATCTTCAGCCGAATCCATGACTACTACTGAGGCTCCTGCTACCTTAGTTGAATCGGCCTCAGAAATTTTGCCTACAACTGTGGTTCCTAGTGATTTATCAGACACCATCCCTTTGGATGTCTCTACCCCAGCACGTGGTGCTGCTAGGCCACCTGCAGCCATGTCTATTGAGGCCTTTGCCAGGGCTAAATCAGCCAAATCTGCTAAATCAGTGCCTGTTAAGCCCCCCTCACACAGGCCCACTTCAAGTTCACAAATGCTTACTCTGGCAGAAGATTTAATATCCTTAATTAGGGGATCCCAATCTCACCCAGACAGGGCCTCTCAGCCCCCAGAAAAGAGACCTAGAGCAGAGCCCCCCGAGCCAGCGTCCTCTGATGATTCTGCGGATGACTCAGACATTACAGACCAGCCAGAGGCTCCTTCTACTTATGAAGATTCCGATGCTGAAGAATCCATTCCAGCTGCCTCTCCACCAGAGGAATTTTCCTTTGGGGAAACCTTACATGCCATGAGAGAACAATTCCAATGGCAGGAACAAGATTTCTCAGATTCAAGAAAAAGGCTTAGGACTTTTCTGCACTTACCACAACATAGGCCCTTAGCTATACCTCCTGTACTGCCTGTTGTGGATGATGCATTTAATGATGTTTGCACTGCTCCTGATTCTTTACCTCCAGCCCCTGCCAAACCAGATAGATTTTACAGGGTCAAAAATTCGAAAACCAAACAACCAGGAAAAAGTGAACAGCTACTGCAGGAAACAGACGGTGGAACGTAGCTAGGATAGCCACGAACAGCTCAAAAATGCAACACAAAGTGACAGAATTTACTACGAGATGAAATGTATACCAATACTATTTGCCAAGCGTAAAAATAATTGCGAATGGTCACACGCTTCCCTGAATAAGTATCCAGAATGTAATCCAAACTTGAGTAAGGAAAAAAACGTTAAACTAGTGCTACTGGATGTTTTTTGTTAATAAAGGATTCAGCATTTCCATTCAGCGTTTTTTTCCTTACTCAAGTTTGGATTATATTTGGGATTTGGAACATTTTATGTTTGGTAACTGTGACAGTTTTGTTCCGGATTCAAGTGCACTCAGCATTCTGGATACTTATTCAGGGAAGCGTGTGACCATTCGCAATTATTTTTACGCTTGGCAAATAGTATTGGTATACATTTCATCTCGTAGTAAATTCTGTCACTTTGTGTTGCATTTTTGAGCTGTTCGTGGCTATCCTAGCTACGTTCCACCGTCTGTTTCCTGCAGTAGCTGTTCACTTTTTCCAGATTTTACAGGGTGCCAGACACTCATCACCACCTATACAAGGCCCCACTTGCAGATCCCGAAACTATATCCCAGGGGCCTAAGGCAGTAGCCTCGACCACAGCAAAAAAACCTATTCCTTCTGAAAGGGAATCCAGGTCCTTAGAGAGATGGGGGAAAAAAGTTTACGCCTCTGCTACTCTCTCAGTTAGAGCTTTAAACTGTCAGTTTCATATGATCCAATACCAAGAATTTATGCTTTATCAGTTAACTAAAAAACTGTCCTCTGATGAATCCTTAGATAAGAAATATGTATTGGAAATGGTGAATAACATCCAGCAGGTTAGTAACCATTCCTTAAAATGTGGCTATGATGCACTGGAGGCTTCATTTAGATCAGCCATGACTGGCACAGTGATAAGAAGGCATGCATGGTTGAAAGAACAGGTCTTACCGGATCATGTTAAAGCAAAGCTGTTAGATGCTCCTATGGATAAGGCCAGTCTATTTGGTACACCTGCCCAGCAAGTAATGAAGAAAATGGAAGAAAAGGCAAAATCTGTACAAACAGTTAAAGATTTCTTACAGGTTCAGCCCTCAAGGTTTAGCAGGAACTGGCCTGCCAAAAATTGGTCCTTTCCAGACTCCACAAAATCCCAAAGGGGCAGGAATAGACGCTCTAGAGGCAGAAATCAATCCAGAGGAGGTGCCTACAGAGGATGACAGTGGCAAGGCAATAACCGAGGCACAGACACAACCACTGCCACTGCAACAGGACAATCACAGTGACTTGGCTCTGACACCGCCTACCAGGGAGCAAATAGCAGCACATTTAGGCGGAAAGTTAGCCTTATTTTCGAAAAATTGGCACTATATCACAAAAGACAAGTGGATTTTGCAAACCATAGACCAAGGCTACGGTTCCACTTCCACACCTTACCAGTAAAAGAGGAATGCCAAACCTACCTCCAAATCAAAAATAGAAGCTCTACAGCAGATAGCGAAATTAACAAAGATGAGAGCTGTGGAAAGAGTACCAATAACAGAACAGGGCAAAGGATTCTACTCCAGACTCTTCCTAGTACCAAGAAAAGAGAAAAGTTGGAGACCTATTCTCGACCTGTCCGTCTTAAACACATACATCATTGTCCCAAAATTCAAAATGCTGACCCTACAGCAACTTCTTCCCATGCTGGGCAAGGAGTGTTGGCTGGTAACTCTAGATCTCAAGGAGGCATACCTGCACGTCCCCATTCGACCAAATTGCAGAAGATACCTCAGATTTCTTGCAGGATCAGAGCATTATCAATTCTCAGCATTGCCCTTTGGCTTATCTACTGCGCCCAGAGTATTCACAAAATGCCTGGCATCAGTAATCGCTCACTGCAGACTACAGGGAATCCAAATTTATCCATACCTGGACGACTGCCTGTTACAAGCGGACAACAAAAGCAAGCTGACAACAGATTTACAAAGGGTCATTTACTTGCTACAAGCCCTGGGATACACAGTCAATTTACAAAAGTCAAGGCTGATACCATCCCAAACAAGAACATTCTTGGGCTGAATTGGACACAGTAAAACAAATGGCATTCCTAACTGCTGAAAAACTAATAGAACTCCCTCTTTACTTCTTGGCATTAACAAAGCAGAACAAACTAACAGCAAGAAAAGTTCTGCAGGCCTTGGGCTTCATGGCATCATGCATAATCTTGGTCCCACATGCCAGACTGCATATGAGAAAGCTACAGTGGTACCTAAAGAATTTATGGTCTCAGCACAGGCACAGCTTAGAAACAGAAATCCCACTAATCCCATGCCTAAAACAGGAGTTCCTATGGTGGGCTCAAGCATGCCAGTCAAACCCAGGCTTACCCTTCCACAACTTTCGAGCAAGCCAAACCATCACAACGGACGCCTCAGACCTAGGATGGGGGGCGCACATGCTGGACAAATGCATACAAGGATTGTGGACTCAAGACCAGCTGCACCTGCACATAAACCAAAAAGAAATGCTGGCAGTAAAACTGGCAATCCAAAAATTCAGACCATTCCTCAAAGAAGGCCATTTGATGATAAGGACAGACAACACCACTGTCATGTGGTACATCAACAAACAGGGAGGCACTCATTCATACCCCCTATGCAGAATGACTGGACCTTTGGAACCTGGCTCTCAGCTACAACATCCAGTTACAGGCAATATTTGTGCCGGGAAAAGAGAACACCCTAGCAGACATGTTAAGCAGAACCACCTCGGATGCTCACGAATGGATGCTACACCCGGACATCTTCAAGGCCATCACAAAGAAATGGGGAATGCCACAAATAGATCTATTTGCATCCCCACTCAATCACCAGCTCAAAAAATTCTGCACAAGGACATTCCACCCACTTGCATGGAAGGTGGACTCTCTATCCTTCAGCTGGAAAGGCCTGACAGCATATGCATTTCCACCTCTTCCCTTGATGCACAAGGTACTACTGAAAATCAGAGGAACATCCAAGGATAATCCTGATGGCTCCGAATTGGCCAAGACAACACTGGTACCCATTGCTGAGGAGCATGTCTCGGGAGAAAATGTGGTCAATACCCCTGATGCCTTTGATGTTAACTCAGAACAACTACAACATCATGCATCCAAACCTAAAAACCTTGCAACTGACTGCCTGGAACATCACATAGCAGCAACTAACCCAGACCTTTCCCAAAGGGTTAAAGACATTATCCTTGAAGCCCGCAGACCTTCAACAAGAAGGAACTATGCAGGAAAATGGAAAAGGTTTGTCATTTGGAGTACTGAAAGAGGAAAAGATGTGTCGAACATAGATATTGCTAACATTCTGGAGTACTTGGCAGAGCTTCTACATACAGGCCTGTCCTATTCCTCCATCAAGATACATGCATCAGCTATTTCAGCAGAATACAGCTTCGATCCACCTGTCTTTTCGCATCCTCTACTCAGGCAGTTCCTCAGAGGGATCAAGAATGTAAAACCTCCTAGGAAACCACCATTACCAGCATGGGACTTGAACTTTGTGCTAGAAAAGTTGACACTCCCTCCGTTTGAACCAGCAGCAACAGCAGATCTGCAACACCTGTCATGGAAAACTGCTTTCCTACTGGCAATTACCTCAGCAAGGAGGGTTTCGGAACTACAGGCCTTAATGGCAGTGCAACCCTTCCTAATCTTCCATCAAGATAGGGTGTCCATGAGAACTAATCCTACATTTATGCCTAAGGTGGTATCCAGAGTGTCTTTAAACCAGGCAATCCACCTACCTACCTTCTTTCCCAATCCACAGAACAGGGGGGAAAGACTGCTGCATACCTTGGATGTACATAGGCAGTTATGCTACTACCTGGACAGAACCAAAAGTAACAGAAAAACTGACCAGCTTTTAGTAGCCTATGCAACAGGAAGGGAAGGAAAAGCAATTTCCAAACAGACAATCTCCAAATGGATAGGAAATTGCATAAGATTTTGTTACTCCTACCATGGAAAACCAATTCCACAGAACATAAGACCGCACTCTACAAGAGCTACAGCCACTACCACAGCTTTCTTACGAGGAGTGGCAACCAAGGACATTATTGAGGCGGGTACTTGGACCTCCGTGCATACATTTGCCAAGCATTATAATTTACCTCTATACTCTAGATCCCGAGCAGGGTTTGCCACTGCTGTACTGCAAGGGATCCTAACTACACCATAATTTTTCTTCCTCCACCCCTAGTTTGGCTATGGTATTCTACCCATTTGTTATGACTGCAGATGCATCCATGAAGGACATAGTACAGTTTTGTACCTACCATAAATGTAGATGTCCGAACTGGATAGCATCTGCAGTCAGGATTACCCACCTCCTTCCCTCTGTGGTACTGGTAGGGTATGTACCCTCCTAATAGGTAGCTGCGGGGGAGTCTTTTATCGTGTATTTGTTTGTATATATGTACATACATGCTTATTGTTGTGTTTGCCTTCTACTTTTTTGGAAACATTGGCATTTATCCAAAATTTAGCCTTCCAAGAGGGCAACTGGCATCTGGGGCAAGAAACACTGAGGAAAATGGCGTCGGCTGATGCCTTTATACCCGAAGACCAGCAGAGATGATGTCGGGTGAAGTGCGACATCAGCCGAAGCCGGACCCAGACTTTGGAATCCGGCCGACCGAAGGGCTGCCTGACGACAGGACAACCCATTTGTTATGACTGCAGATGCTATCCAGTTCGGACATCTACATTTATGGTAGGTACAAAACTGTACTTTATGTGGTATATAAACAAGCAGGGGGGCACACACATACCCCCTTTGCAGATTAGCCATGGCACTGTGGGACATAGCTTTGACTTGCCAAATACATCTTCAAGCTCAATTCCTGCTGTGAAAACAAAATACTCTGGCAGACTATTTAAGCAGAAACCTTATGGACCCTCATGAGTGGAAACTACATCCACAAGTCTTCAGCATGATAACAAAGAAATGGGGGAACCTGGACATAGATCTGTTTGCCTCTCCTCAAAATTATCAATTGAAAAGATTCTGCACAAGGACTTGTCACAGACAAGCATGGAAAGTGGACGCCTTATCCTTCAGTTGGTTTACGCCTTTCCTCCTCTGCCCCTTCTTCCCAAGGTCCTACTAAGTCAGACAAGAGAAACCAAAGATGATACTAATTGACCCGGACTGGCCCCGCCAATACTGGTACCCAATTCTAAGGAACTTGTCTCAATACTCAGCTCTTGGACCTTACCTCAAAGACCTCAACTACTGTCCTACCAAAGCAATCAGATCCTGCACAATCGGCTCCAGACACTGAACCTGGCAGCATGGCTGATCATGTAGGCATACAAACACCACCTCTCAGTAAAGCTGTGGATGTAATTTTGAAGCCAGAAAGCCTAGTACTAGAAAATCTTATGCTGATAAATGGAAGAGATTCTGTGCTTGGAATCGAGCACAAGGAAATGATACAGCAGAACCAAATATTCCTCAGATATTACAATACTTGACTGAGATGCTTGACAAACGCCTCTTTCTCATCAATTAAAATTCCTGCCTCTGCCATTTCGTGTCATTACAATACAGAGCCACCAATCTTTTCTCATCCTTTAAAGCAGCATCTTAGAAGAGCCAAATTTTAAGGCCTCCTAGATCACCAATACCCGCATGGGACCTCAATTTTGTGTTGGAAAAGCTCACCTTCCCTCCATTTGAACCAGCTGCTACTGCTGATATAAAGTTCTTATCATGGAAAACATCTCTGCTACTAGCAATTACTTCAGCAAGAAGAGTCTCAGAGCTGCAGGCACTCATGGCTGTAGAGCCTTTTATCATTTTACCCAGACAGGGTGTCTCTGAGGACAAATCCTTCATTTATGCCCAAGGTGGTTTCCATGGCTCTTAACCAAACTATTCATCTGCCAACCTTTTATCCAAATCCGCAGAACAAGGGGGAGAGAATTCTGCATTCCTTGGACGTACACAGACCGCTAAGATTCTACTTGGGCAGGACTAAAGCTCAAAAAAAAACTGAGCAATTACTAGTGTCATATGCTGCAGGTTCAGAAGGAAAGGCTATTTCAAAGTGGGTAAGCCACTGCTTTCGTTTCTGCTACTTACACTATGGCAAACCTGTGCCCACGGGCGTTGGGTCTCATTCCACCAGAGCTGCAGCTACTTCAGCAGCCTTTCTCAGAGGAGTACCAACCAAAAACATTCTAGAGGCTGCTACTTGGGAGTTCTGTTCACACCTTTACAAAGCATTATCATTTGCCTCTCTACTCTTAAGTCCAGGGCAGGCTTTGCCACTGCAGTTCTGCAGGGCCTTATAGCCGCACCTAATGCTGTTTAGCTCCAGGCTTCCATCCATAGCTTTGGGATTCTACCCAAATGTAATGACTGCAACAGTGAAACACGAAGAACATAGTACAGTTGTGTACACTTACCATCAATGTAGATGTTCGAGTGTATTCACTGTTGCAGTCCAGGTTACCCGCCATCCCCCTTTCATTCTGGAGTTTATCTTTTCTTCTGTATCTTCTACAACCTATGTGGTGTATTTTCTTGTAGATGAAGGTAAAGTTTGTATTGATGCATGTATATATAGTTTTTATATACATTTGTTTGCTACCTTTTTGGGGGCACCCAGGATTGCCAGATTTCTGTCTGGCCAGGTAGGGACTAAAGAAAATAAGCAGAAGTAGGTCTGTGTTTATTTTTTTATTTGATTGGCCCTTATTTTTTATTTGATTGGCCCTGGCCAATCAAAAATAAACAAACACAGAGCTACTTCTGTTTAATGCGAAACATCGCAGTTCCGCATTAAACAGAAGTAGCTCTATTTTGCGATGTTTTGATTAGCCCTTTATACCGGTATACAGGCCAATCAAAAATCGCTAAACATGGAGCTACTTCTGTTTAATGCGGAACTGCGATGTTCCGAATTAAACAGAAGTAGCTCTGTTTTGCAATGTTTTGATTGGCCCGTATACCGGCGTACGGGCCAATCAAAAATCGCTAAACACGGAGCTTCGTTTAATGCGGGGGGAAAAAAGCGGAGGCTGCCTGGGATTTAAACCAGCAGGGCGGGACTCTGGATCAGGCTGCTGATCTCGGGACAGTCCTGCCCAAATAGGGACGTCTGGCAACCCTGGGGGCACCTGACATCTGGGGCAAGAAAAACTCAAGAAAATGGCATTGGCTGCTTGTTTTATACCCCTGACGACATGGAAGTGGAGTCTGCAACCGACGCAGAACCCAAGACTTTGGAATTCAGGCCGACTGAGGGCAACCTGCCAGCAGATTATCCAAATGTAGTGACTGCAGCAGTGAATACACTTAACATCTACATTTATGGTAAGTGTACACAACTGTACTTTTCAGAGCAAACCATTTCTAAATGGATAAGCCATTGCATTCATTTCTGTTAAGCACCATGGAAAACCTATCCCCGAGGGGATCAGACCTCATTCCACCAGGGCTGCATCTACCTCTACAGCCTTTCTCAGAGGCGTCCCTACCAGGGATATCCTAGAAGCTGCTACCTGGAGTTCTGTACAGACTTTCACCAAGCATTATCATTTGCCAATTTTCTCTAAATCCAGAGCTGGCTTTGCCTCTGCAGTCTTGCAGTGCCTTATAGCTGGTCCTAATTCTGTTTAAATTCCTCCACCCAACCTTGGCTTTGGGAATCTACCCAAATGTAATGACTGCAACAGTGAAACAGAAAGAACATAATACAGTTGTGTACACTTACTGTTGCAGTCCTGGTTACCCTCCCTCCAGCCCCCTGACTTATATTGTCTATACCTTTATTCTTGTTTACTCTGCTTAAAGCTTTCAGGTGTATTTCCTTTTTGTTGGAGGTGTAACCTTGTATATAATTGCTTCCCATTTTGGGGGCACTTGACATCTGGGACAAGAAAAACTGATAAAATGGCGTCGGCTGCATGCTTTATACCCCCTGACTACCTGATGTCATGGAAGATTAGCCAGCGACTGACGCAGGACCCAAGACTTAGGTAATCAGGCCAACTGAGGGCTACTTGCAAGCAGAGAACCCAAATGTAATGACTGCAATAGTGAATACACTGTGACATCTACATTTATGGCAAGAGTACACAACTGTACTTCTGATACTTCCATTATGGCATTTGATTTATATGCCCCTTTGTTTTCCTTACTGCCCTGTATTTTTGTGGTAAGACTCTGTTATAAACTTAGCTGCACAGAATTTCTGTTAAGTCTCCATTACCTTGTTTTATCAGACTTATAAAATTTTAGGTCTGTCAGAGTTGGGTGAAAGACCAATGTAGTGTGGGTGCAGGTCGTCGGAAAGGTTAATCTAAGGTCAGTAGGAACAAGTCCAACTGATAACATTACTTTTCTCCAATACTTAAGCTGTAAGAACTCCTCCACAGATGTCCTTCATGGATGCATCTGCAGTCATAACAACTGGGTTGTCCTGTCGTCAGGCAGCCCTTCAGTCGGCCGGATTCCAAAGTCCGGGTCCGGCTTCGGCTGATGTCGCACTTCACCCGACGTCATCTCTGTTGGTCTTCGGGTATATAAGCATCAGCCAACGCCATTTTCTTCAGTCTTTCTTGCCGCGTGGCGCCCGAAGCAGAAGCTGTTCGCAAGTGCCGGTCGGTCGGATCCAGAGATTACTTCTACCGAATACTACTTCGAAGACTTCTAAAGCTAAGTACCCCGTTGGGGACTCTTTCTTGCCTCAGCCGATGTCAGAAAAAGTTAATAATTGTTTAACCTGTGGGAAACAAATACCTCATAAAGATTTCCACTCTTACTGCCTGCCCTGTTTAGGCCCAGTCCACGACGTAGCAGCTTGTTCGTCCTGTGCTTCTTTCAACCGACGAACGCAGACGCCGGTCAGAGTTTGCAGAACAGTTTTCGGTTCTGACTTTGCGTACATTATGCCGCCGGACCCTCCGACTAATTCTGCCAAAACGCAAAGAAAAGACCGACACTCGCGGTCCGCGGTTTCGCCGAAACCATGGTTAAGCAAACATGAGTGTCTCGGTTTCGGCGAAACCGAGAAAACTGATCAAACTACACCTGAAACTATCACTACAACTGAGGTCCCTGCTAACACTCTTGAATCGGCCTCAGAAATTTTACCCACTACGGTGCTTACCACTGACTTATCAGACACCATTCCCTTGGATGTCTCTACCCCAGCACGTGGTGCTGCTAGGCCTCCAGCAGCCATGTCCATTAAGGCCTTCGCCAGGGCTAAAGCAGCCAAGACTACTAAAACAGTGCCTGTTAAACCCCTTCCACCAGGCCCTCTGCCAGTTCTCAAATGCTTACCTTGGCAGAAGATTTAATTTCATTAATTAGAGGATCTCAATCTCACCCAGACAGGGCCTCTCAGCCCCCAGAAAGAGACCTAGGGCAGAGCCCCCTGAGCCAGTGTCCTCTGATGATTCTGCTGATGAATCAGACATAACTGAACAGCCAGAGGCTCCTTTCTCCAATTTTGAGGATTCTGATGCTGAAGAATCCATTCCAGCTGCTTCCCCTCCAGAAGAATTCTCCTTTGGGGAAACCTTGCATGCCATGCGAGAACAGTTCCAATGGCAGCAACAGGATTTTTCAGACTCCAGGAAAAGACTTAGGACTTTTTTGCACCTACCACAGCACAGGCCCTTAGCTATCCCTCCTGTTCTCTCTGTGGTGGATGATGCTTTCAATGATGCCTGCTCCGCTCCAGATTCTTTACCCCCAGCCCCTGCCAAACCAGATAGATTCTACAGGGTGCCAGATACTCATCACCACCTCTACAAGGCCCCACTTGCAGACCCCGAAACTATATCCCAGGGTCCCAAGGCAGTAGCCGCGACCATAGCTAAAAACCCTGTTCCTTCTGAAAGGGAAGCAAGGTCATTAGACAGATGGGGTAAAAAGGTTTACACTTCAGCCACTCTTTCAGCTAGAGCTTTAAATTGTCAGTTTCACATGATACAATACCAAGAGTTTATGCTTGATCAGTTAACTAAAAAGCTAACCACTGATGAATCTCTTGATAAGAATTATGTATTACAAATGGTAAATAACATACAGCAGGTTAGTAACCATTCTTTAAAATGTGGCTATGATGCACTGGAGGCTTCATTTAGATCAGCCATGACTGGCACAGTAATTAGAAGGCATGCATGGCTAAAGGAGCAAGCTTTACCGGATCATGTTAAATCTAAATTGCTTGATGCTCCTATGGATAAATCAAGTTTGTTTGGTACACCTGCCCAGCAGGTTATGAAGAAAATGGAAGAAAAGGCAAAATCAGTCCAGACAGTTAAAGAATTCTTGCAGGTTCAACCCCCAAGGTTTAGCAGGAACTGGCCTGCCAAAAATTGGTCCTTTCCTGACTCCACAAGACCTCAAAGGGGCAGGAATAGACGTTCCAGAGGCAGAAACCAATCCAGAGGAGGTGCCTACAGAGGACGACAGTGGCAAGGTAACAACAGAGGCACAGAATCAACACCTGCCTCTACATCAACACAGCCACAGTGACTTAAACCTAAATCCGCCAACCAGGGAACAAATAGCAGCTCCTCTAGGCGGAAAGCTCACATTATTTTCAAAAAACTGGCACCACATAACAAAGGACAAGTGGATTTTACGAACCATAGATCAAGGTTACCGGTTCCACTTCCACACTTTACCAGTCAAAAGAGGAATGCCAAACCTACCTCCAAATCAAAAAACAGAGGCTCTACAACAGATAATGGAATTAGCAAACATGAGAGCTGTGGAAAAAGTGCCAACAGCAGAGCAAGGAAACGGGTTCTACTCCAGACTATTCCTAGTTCCAAGAAAGGAAAAAAGTTGGAGACCAATTCTAGACCTGTCTACCCTAAATACTTACATCATTGTCCCAAAATTCAAAATGCTGACCCTACAGCAACTTCTTCCCATGCTGGGCAAGGAGTGTTGGCTGGTAACTCTAGATCTCAAGGAGGCATACCTGCACGTCCCCATTCGACCTATCTGCAGAAGATACCTCAGATTTCTTGCAGGATCAGAGCACTATCAATTCTCAGCATTGCCCTTTGGCTTATCTACTGCCCAGAGTATTCACAAAATGCCTGGCATCAGTAATCGCCCATTGCAGACTACAGGGAATTCAAATTTATCCACACCTGGACGACTGTCTGATACAAGGGGACAACAAAAGCAAGCTGACAACAGATTTACAAAGGGTCATTTACTTGCTTCAAGCACTGGGATACACAGTCAATTTACAAAAGTCAAGGCTGATACCATCCCAGACAAGGACTTTCCTGGGAGCGGAATTGGACACAGTAAGACAAATGGCATTCCTAACTACAGAAAAACAAAAAGAACTCCCTCTTTACTTCTTGGCACTAACAAATCTGAACAAGTTAACAGCAAGAAAGGTACTGCAGGCCTTGGGTTTCATGGCATCATGCATAATCTTGGTTACATTTGCCAGACTACATATGAGAAAGCTTCAGTGGTACCTAAAGAATTTCTGGTCCCAACACAGACACAGCCTAGAAACGGAAATCCCACTAATACCATGCTTAAAACAGGAGTTCCTATGGTGGGCTCACGCATGCCAGTCAAACCCAGGCCTGCCCTTCCGCAAAGGTCAAGCAAGCCAGACCATCACAACAGATGATGCTTCAGACCTGGGATGGGGGGCCCATATGCTGGACAAATGCGTGCAAGGATTGTGGACACAGGACCAACTTCACCTGCACATCAACCTAAAAGAAATGCTGGCAGTAAAACTGGCAATCCAAAAGTTCAGACCATTTCTCAAGGAAGGCCAGTTGATGATAAGGACAGACAACACCACAGTCATGTGGTACATCAACAAACAGGGAGGCACTCATTCCTACCCCTATGCAGAATGACTTTGGAGCTGTGGACCCTGGCACTCAGCTACAACATCCAGTTACAGGCAATATTTGTACCAGGAAAAGAAAACTCTCTAGCAGATATGTTAAGCAGGACTACATCGGATGTCCACGAATGGCAGCTGCACCCGGACATCTTCAAGACCATCTCGAAGAAATGGGGAATGCCTCAGATAGATCTATTCGCATCACCTCTCAATCACCAGCTCAAAAAATTCTGCACAAGGACATTCCACCCACTAGCATGGAAAGTGGACTCGCTCTCCTTCAGCTGGAAAGGACTAACAGCATATGCATTCCCACCTCTTCCCTTGATACACAAAGTATTACTAAAAATCAAGGAGGAACGCCCAAGGATAATCCTGATAGCTCCAAACTGGCCAAGACAACATTGGTACCCACTGCTGAGGAGCATGTCTCGAACAATATGTGGCCAATACCCTGATGCCTTTGATGCTAACTCAGAACAACTACAGCACCATGCATCCAAACCTAAAACGCGTTGCAACTGACTGCATGGAACATCACATAGCAGCTGCTAATCCACAGCTTTCACAAAGAGTTAAAGATATTATTCTTGAAGCACGCAGACCTTCAACAAGAAGAAACTATGCTGGGAAATGGAAAAGGTTTGTCATTTGGAGCTCAGAAAGAGGTAAAGATGTATCAAACATAGATATGCCCAACATTCTGGAGTATCTGGCGAACTACTTCATTCAGGCCTGTCCTATTCCTCCCTCGAGATCCATGCATCACCTACTTCAGCAGAATACAGCTTTGATCCACCTGTTTCTTCACACCCTTTGCTCAGGCAGTTCCTCAGAGGAATCAAGAATGTAAAACCTCCAAGGAAACCACCATTACCAGCCTGGGACTTGAACTTTGTGCTAGAAAATTGACTCTATCACCTTTTGAACCAGCAGCAACAGCAGACCTGCAACACCTGTCATGGAAAACTGCTTTCCTACTGGCAATTACTTCAGCAAGGAGGGTTTCAGAATTACAGGCCTTAATGGCAGTGCAACCCTTTCTAATCTTCCACCAAGATAGTGTCCATGAGGACTAACCCTACATTTATGCCTAAGGTGGTATCCAGAGTGTCCTTAAACCAGGCAATCCACCTACCTACCTTCTTTCCCAACCCACAAAACAGAGGGGAAAGAATACTGCATACCTTGGATGTACATAGACAGCTACACTACTACTTGGACAGAACAAAAAATAGCAGAAAGACTGACCAACTTTTCGTAGCCTATGCAACAGGAAGGGAAGGAAAAGCTATTTCCAAGCAGACAATCTCCAAATGGATAGGAAATTGCATACGATTCTGTTACTCCTTCCATGGAAAGCAAACTCCACAGAACATAAGACCTCATTCTACAAGGGCAACAGCCACTACCACAGCCTTCTTACGAGGAGTGGCTACCAAAGACATTATTGAGGCGGCTACTTGGACCTCCGTGCATACATTTGCCAAGCATTATAATTTATCTCTATATTCCAGATCCCGAGCAGGGTTTGCCACTGCTGTTCTGCAAGGGATCCTAAACACACCATAATCTACCTTTGTCCTCCTCCCCTAGTTGGCTATGGTATTCTACCCAGTTGTTATGACTGCAGATGCATCCATGAAGGACATAGTACAGTTTTGTACCTACCATAAATGTAGATGTCCGAATTGGATAGCATCTGCAGTCAGGATTACCCTCCCTCCTTCCCTCTGTGGTACTCCTAGGGTGTTTACCCTTCTAATAGCTAGCTAGTGGGGACTACTTTCATGGTGTATTTGTTTGTATTTATGTACATACATGCTTATTTTTGTGTTTACCTCTATCTTTTGGAAACATTGGCATCTATCCAAAATTTTTAGCCTTCTAGAGGGCTTCTGGCATCTGGGGCAAGAAACACTGAAGAAAATGGCGTCGGCTGATGCTTATATACCCGAAGACCAACAGAGATGACGGGTGAAGTGCGACATCAGCCGAAGCCGGACCCGGACTTTGGAATCCGGCCGACTGAAGGGCTGCCTGACGACAGGACAACCCAGTTGTTATGACTGCAGATGCTATCCAATTCGGACATCTACATTTATGGTAGGTACAAAACTGTACTTTATAGTTACAGAAGATGACATTAAAAAGCAGTGGCCCACAAGCAGCATAGTGGTTCATAGGTAGGTACTTGGCTGTATGCCCTAGGGCATTTATAAGCCTAGCCAGAATGTTTGCTTTCGCCACCCTTTTAGACTAGATTCCTGGGCCTCTGTCCAGCAAGGCCCTAGAAGTGATCCCAGGAGTAAATTTACGATTTCCCATTCACTCATCAATATTTCTCTTGAGTGTCAGCGAGGGGCTCTGCCTAACATGGACCGGGATTCTATTCCAGAGCGAGGGAAGCCTCTGGGATATGAATCTGTTCCTCCAGCATGTCCTATTTATTGTTGTGCTGAGGTTTAAATCCATGGAGCGTGTAGCTCTAATGGAGTTTGCTTTCTTGAGGTGGAGCATGTCCATCCATTCCGGGTTAGACATGGCTGTGTGTCAGGCAGGGATGGCTTCGGAGTAGGCGGTAAGCAACTGAGTAGAGCTAGAGTTTCTTTAGTAGAGTAGCATAGGGCATCTGTTTGAGACCCACGATCCTTTTGTTGAGGAACGTTTGAGGTCTTTCCAGCTGTTGCAGGTGTCAGGTAAGATACATCCCAAATGGGGCGTTGTACTCAATTAAGGGCCTGATGAGCGATAAGTAGAGGGGCACAATGACCTCTCTTGATCTAGATGTGAATCCTTTTGTGATTAGGTGAGCTATATAGAAGGTTTTCTAACCACTTTGGCAATGTGATTGTCAAAGGAGAGGTTACTATCTACTTGTTGTCCCCAAATCCCTAATTACTTCCATACTTAGTGGATTACCTCCTATGTGGTAGTTTGTGGGCACTTTGTTTTTCCCAAAAGGGATGACTGTGCACTTTTTGGCACTTAGCTTAAGGCCATGGTTTTAACACCAGGTATCAGTCTCTGTAAGACCCTTCTGGAGGATGCTTGTGTCGGCCAGAGAGTCTATTACAGCTCCCAGCTTGCAGTCATCTGCGAGCTGCAAACTTGGTCAGCCACAGTCCTCCCATGCTTGCCTGTACCTCAGAAGTGTATACCAAACAAGAGGGATCCCAGGACTGAGCACTGTGGAGCGTCACTTGTAACCGGTTTAGAGTTAGACATGGCACCCGCAACTCTGACCGTGAGAGTTCTATCCCTGAGCCGGTTTGCAACCCATCTTGTGACATATGGGTTGATATTTAAGCTGGTAAGCTTATTTATGTTGCCAGAGTGGGGTATTATGTCGAAGGCCTTTGCGGGGTCCAGGTAGGCTGTGTGGACTATCTTTCCCTCATCTATGGCTTTGGTAGCTATTTCAAAAAAGTCAACTAGGTTTAGGAGGCAAGATTTGCCTTTAACAAAGCTGAATTGGGTAGGCTCCAGTGTCTGGAGGTTCCCAATGTCTGTTTGAGATCCATGATGATGCGCTCCATAACCTTGCAGACCAGGCTAGTCAGGCTAATGGTAAGAGGCAGACTTTTGCTGAAAGACTGTTAAATATGGCATCCCTCGTATTTTGGGAGCAGAACTTACTGACCATTTTTTGCTTCTAGGAAATTGTGTTTATAGAGCATAACAGCCCAAAAGCTTGACTTTTGTATATCTGGTCCTTTGACAATGTGTCTTTTTTATTTTGTCATCACAGTAGGCAACACAACAGGAACAATTGAGATTGAAATGTTTCAAGCTGTGAAAAAGAAATGCTTAGTGGGAAATGTTAGGCTAATAATTACAGAAGCACAGGGAAACTTATTTTCATATTCATTTCAAATGACTGTACATTTAGAGGTTTGGTAAAAAAAAAAATTGTTTAGATTTAAATTGTTATAAATAATCCTGTGTGCTGAAATTTCCTTTTCTCTTCAAGGATTTGATATCACCATCGATCATCCTCACACTGATGTTGTAAAGTGTACGCAGTTAGTGAGAGGTGGGTGTATTTTAAAACTAAATTGTCTTGTACTCAAACACTTAAATATATAGACAACTGCTTACTTACATGTATGTAGGCCACCAAAATGTGTACTTTAGTTGATATTGTAGCTGAAAATATGTTGAGTACACACAGCAGCAAGGTAATTCTCATTTCATAATTTTTCATTATAGTAGCATTTTTTTTTTTTTAACAGTGTGAGAGCTTTAAAAATTGATTTCATTAATATTAAGCACTAAAGAACTGTTTGGCTTAGCGGTTTTCTTTTGATATTTAAGAATATCACATCTTTTGTACTAAAGTATGTACTGGGAGAAACCTTTCAAACACTGTCCCCCACCTCCAACATCTGTGTGCTTAGTCTTTTTGTTGAAATAATAGAATGTTACAAAAGATGTCATCATTTAGTTCAGATTTGTAGCCAAATATTTTTACAGGCATGTTTTTCATATTTATTTGGTATCCTTCATGATAAAGTTGGCAATTTTGGAACCAGTGCTGTTGCCTCAGTATATAGCTCTGACTGAACAGTCTCTTCTTTCTGTACTCAAATTTGAAATCTCTTAAGCCTACAACATGGACAGTTTTTAGTACTCCTCTTTAGGCACGTTTCAAAAGACTTATGAAAAGTCATGTAGGGAGGCTAGAATATTAGGTGCAAAGAAAATGTACCCAATTCTCCCTGTTGTTCCTTAAGAGAGCAAAAATGCAGCATTTGCTCCTTGCTTTTGTATACCATTCACAGCTGTATAAAACAGGATATATTGTGCCTTTAGAATATACTATTATCTGCTCTTATTGCCCTGCCCTTGGCTTCTGCCCAGGTATATTCCTCCAGTTGCCAGTCAGATGGTCTTAATGGTGTGCTGTATTTGAATCCACATGTAAGAGATTGCTGTAGCATGGGACTTGAATTACACATTAAAATTAATTATGCCACCTTTTGAGCTAGCTGCTTCTGCACTCGTTTTGGAACACAATTTCATTGGTGGCTGATGTCCTTCAAGGATGCATCTGCAGTCCTAACAAATGGGTTGTCCTGTCGTCAGGCAGCCCTTTGGTCGGCCGGATTCCAAAGTCTGGGTCTGGCCTCGGCTGGTGTCGCACTTCACCCGACGTCATCTCTGCTGGTCTTCGGGTATAAAGGCATCAGCCGACGCCATTTTCCTCAGTCTTTCTTGCCGTGTGGCGCCCGAAGCAGAAGCTGTTCGCAAGTGCCGGTCGGTCAGATCCAGAGATTACTACTACCGAATACTACTTCGAAGATTTCTAAAAAGCTAAGTACCCCGTTGGGGACTCTTTCTTGCCTCAGCCGATGTCAGAAAAAGTGAATAACTGTTTAACTTGTGGGAAACAAATACCTCATAAAGATTTCCACTCTTACTGCTTACCTTGTTTAGGCCCAGACCACGACGTAGCAGCCTGTTTAGCCTGTGCTTCTTTCAACCGACGAACGCTTAGGCGTCTGTTGGAGTTTGCTGAACAGTTTTTCGGCTCAGATTTTGCGTACATTATGCCGTCTGATCCTCCGACTTCTCAAATTAAGAAACGCAAAGAAAAAGATCGACACTCGCGGTCCGCGGTTTCGGCCGAAACCACGGTTAAGCAAACCGCGAGTGTCTCTGTTTCGGCCGAAACTGAGCAAACGGGTCAATCTTCAGCCGAATCCATGACTACTACCGAGGCTCCTGCTACCCTAGTTGAATCGGCCTCTGAAGTTTTGCCTATTAATGTGGTTCCTCTAGAATTATCGGACACCATCCCTTTGGATGTCTCTACCCCAGCACGTGGTGCTGTTAGGCCTCCTGCAACCATGTCTATAAAGGCCTTTGCCAGGGCTAAAGCAGCCAAATCTGCTAAATCTGTGCCTGTTAAGCCCCCCTCACACAGGCCCAGTTCCAGTTCTCAAATGCTTACTCTGGCAGCGGATCTCATCTCTTTAATAAGGGGATCCCAATCTCACCCAGACAGGGCCTCTCAGCCTCCAGAAAAGAGACCTAGAGCAGAGCCCCCTGAGCCAGTGTCCTCAGATGATTCTTCTGATGATTCAGACAATACAGACCATCCAGAGGCTCCTTTTTCTACTTATGAAGATTCCGATGCTGAAGAATCTATTCCTTCTGCCTCTCCACCAGAGGAATTTTCCTTTGGGGAAACCTTACATGCCATGAGAGAGCAATTCCAATGGCAGGGACAAGATTTCTCTGATTCAAGAAAAAGGCTTAAGACCTTTCTACATTTACCGCAACATAGGCCCTTAGCTATACCTCCAGTTCTTCCTGTTGTGGATGATGCATTTTAATGATGTTTGCACTGCTCCTGATACTTTACCTCCAGCCCCTGCCAAGCCCGATAGGTTTTACAGGGTACCGGACACCCATCACCACCTATACAAGGCTCCCTTGCAGATCCTGAGACTATCTCCCAGGGGCCTAAGGCAGTAGCCGACCTCAGCAAAAATCCCTCTCCCTTCTGAAAGGGAATCCAGGTCCTTAGAGAGATGGGGTAAAAAAGTTTACACCTCTGCTACTCTCTCAGCTAGAGCTTTGAACTGTCAGTTTCATATGATCCAATACCAAGAGTTTATGCTTGATCAGTTAACTAAGAAACTGTCCTCTGATGATTCCTTAGATAAGAAATATGTTTTAGAAATGGTGAATAACATTCAGCAGGTTAGTAACCATTCTTTAAAATGTGGCTATGATGCACTGGAGGCTTCATTTAGATCAGCCATGACTGGCACAGTTATAAGAAGGCATGCATGGTTGAAAGAACAGGTCTTGCCGGATCATGTTAAAGCAAAGCTATTAGATGCTCCTATGGATAAGGTCAGTCTATTTGGTTCTCCTGCCCAGCAAGTAATGAAGAAAATGGAAGAGAAGGCAAAATCTGTACAAACAGTTAAAGATTTCTTACAGGTTCAGCCCCAAGGTTTAGCAGGAACTGGCCTTCCAAAAATTGGTCCTTTCCAGACTCCTCTAAATCTCAGAGAGGCAGGAATAGACGTTCCAGAGGCAGAAATCAATCCAGAGGAGGTGCCTACAGAGGACGCCAGTGGCAAGGCAATAACCAACGAGGCACAGACACAACCACTGCCACTGCAACAGGACAATCACAGTGACTTGGCTCTGACACCGCCTACCAGGGAACAAATAGCAGCACCCTTAGGCGGAAAGTTAGCCTTATTTTCCAAAAATTGGCACTATATCACAAGAGACAAGTGGATTTTGCAAACTATAGACCAAGGCTACAGGTTTCATTTCCACACCTTACCAGTAAAAAGAGGAATGCCAAACCTACCTCCAAATCAACAAACAGAAGCTCTAAAACAGATAGCTCAATTAACAAAGATGAGAGCTGTGGAAAGGGTACCACCTACAGAACAGGGCAAAGGATTCTACTCCAGACTCTTCCTAGTACCAAGAAAAGAGAAAAGTTGGAGACCTATTCTCGACCTGTCCGCTTTAAACACATTCATCATTGTTCCAAAATTCAAAATGCTGACCCTACAGCAACTTCTTCTCATGCTGGGCAAGGAGTGTTGGCTGGTAACTCTAGATCTCAAGGAGGCATACCTGCACGTCCCCATACGACCAAATTGCAGAAGATACCTCAGATTTCTTGCAGGATCAGAGCATTATCAATTCTCAGCATTGCCCTTTGGCTTATCTACTGCGCCCAGAGTATTCACAAAATGCCTGGCATCAGTAATCGCTCATTGCAGGCTACAGGGAATCCAAATTTATCCATACCTGGACGACTGCCTGTTACAAGCGGACAACAAAAGCAAGCTGACAAAAGACTTACAAAGAGTCATTTGCTTACTACAAGCCCTGTGATACACAGTCAATTTAAAAAAGTCAAGACTGATACCATCCCAAACAAGAACATTCTTGGGTGCAGAATTGGACACAGTAAAACAGATGGCATCCCTAACTGCAGAAAAACAAGAACAACTCCCTCTTTACTTCTTGGCATTAACAAAGCAGAACAAGCTAACAGCAAGGAAAGTACTGCAGGCCTTGGGCTTCATGGCATCATGCATAATCCTGGTCCCCCATGCCAGACTGCATATGAGAAAGCTACAGTGGTACCTAAAGAATTTATGGTCTCAACACAGGCACAGCTTAGAAACCGAAATACCACTAATCCCATGCCTGAAACAAGAGTTCCTATGGTGGGCTCAAGCATGCCAGTCAAACCCAGGCTTGCCCTTCCACAACTTTCAAGCAAGCCAAACCATCACAACGGACGCCTCAGACCTAGGTTGGGGGGCACACATGCTGGACAAATGCATACAAGGATTCTGGACTCCAGACCAGCTGCACCTGCACATAAATCAAAAAGAAATGCTGGCAGTAAAACTAGCAATCCAGAATTTCAGACCATTCCTCAAAGAAGGCCATTTAATGATAAGGACAGACAACACCACAGTCATGTGGTACATCAACAAACAGGGAGGCACTCATTCATACCCCCTATGTCGAATGACTCTGGACCTATGGAATATGGCTCTGAGCTGCAACATCCAGTTACAGGCAATATTTGTACCGGGCAAAGAAAACATCCTAGCAGACATGTTAAGCAGAACTACCTCGGATGCTCACGAATGGATGCTACTCCCGGACATCTTCAAGGCCATCACAAAGAAATGGGGAATGCCACAAATAGACCTATTCGCATCCCCACTCAATCACCAGCTCAAGAAATTCTGCACAAGGACATACCACCCACTTGCATGGAAGGTGGACTCTCTATCCTTCAGTTGGAAAGGCCTGACAGCATATGCATTTCCACCTCTTCCTTTGATGCACAAGGTACTACTGAAAATCAAAGAGGAACGTCCAAGGATAATTCTGATGGCTCCAAATTGGCCAAGACATCACTGGTATCCATTGCTGAGGAGCATGTCTCGGGGGAGAACGTGGACACTACCCCTGATGCCTTTGATGTTAACTCAGAATGACTACAACATCATGCATCCAAACCTAAAAACACTGCAACTGACTGCCTGGAACATTACATAACAGCAACTAACCCAGATTTATCCCAAAGGGTTAAAGACATTATCCTTGAGGCCCGCAGACCTTCAACAAGGAGGAACTATGCAGGAAAATGGAAAAGGTTTGTCATTTGGAGTACTGAAAGAGGAAAAGATGTCAAAAGATAGATATTGCTAACATCCTGGAGTACTTGGCAGAGCTTCTCCATACAGGCCTGTCCTATTCCTCCATCAAGATACATGCATCAGCTATTTCTGCAGAATACAGCTTCGATCCCCCTGTCTTCTCACATCCTCTACTCAGGCAGTTCCTCAGAGGAATCAAGAATGTAAAACCTCCTAGGAAACCACCATTACCAGCATGGGACTTGAACTTTGTGCTAGAAAAATTGACACTCCCTCCATTTGAACCAGCAGCAACAGCAGATCTTCAACACCTATCCTGGAAAACTGCTTTCCTACTGGCAATTACTTCAGCAAGAAGGGTTTCGGAACTACAGGCCTTAATTGTCAGTACAACCCTTCTTAATCTTCCATCAAGATAGTGTCCATGAGAACTAATCCTACATTTATGCCTAAGGGTGGTATTCAGAGTGTCTCTAAACCAGGCAATCCACCTACCTACCTTCTTTCCCAATCCACAGAACAGGGGGGAAAGACTGCTGCATACCTTGGATGTACATAGACAGTTGCGCTACTACCTGGACAGAACCAAGGGCAATAGAAAAACTGACCAGCTTTTAGTAGCTTATGCAACAGGAAGGGAAGGAAAAGCAATTTCCAAACAGACAATCTCCAAGTGGATAGGAAATCGCATAAGATTTGTTACTCCTACCATGGAAAGCAAATTCCACAGAACATAAGACCTCACTCTACAAGGGCTACAGCCACTACCACAGCTTTCTTACGAGGAGTGGCAACCAAGGACATTATTGAGGCGGCTACTTGGACCTCCGTGCATACATTTGCCAAGCATTACAACTTACCTCTATACTCTAGATCCCGAGCAGGGTTTGCCACTGCTGTACTGCAAGGGATCCTAACTACACCATAATTCTTCTTCCTCCTCCCCTAGTTTGGCTATGGTATTCTACCCATTTGTTAGGACTGCAGATGCATCCTTGAAGGACATAGTACAGTTTTGTACCTACCATAAATGTAGATGTCCGAACAGGATAGCATCTGCAGTCAGGATTACCCACCCTCCTTCCCCTCTGTGGTACTCCTAGGGTATTTACCCTCCTAATAGCTAGCTAGGGGGGATCTCTTATGGTGTATTTGTTTGTATATATGTACATACATGCTTATTTTTTGTGTTTGCCTACTATTTTTTTTGGAAACATTGGCATTTACCCAAATTTTAGTTTTCCAAGAGGGCAACTGGCATCTGGGGCAAGAAACACTGAGGAAAATGGCGTCGGCTGATGCCTTTATACCCGAAGACCAGCAGAGATGACGTCGGGTGAAGTGCGACACCAGCCGAGGCCAGACCCAGACTTTGGAATCTGGCCGACCGAAGGGCTGCCTGACAGGACAACCCATTTGTTAGGACTGCAGATGCTATCCTGTTTGGACATCTACATTTATGGTAGGTACAAAACTGTACTTTACTACTAGAAGAATTTTCTTGCACAAGGGATTTACAGCCCTGCATCTTTTTAGTAGTAGCAACGACACTTTATTACCAAACACACTTTCATGATAAATATGGCAACAGATTTACCTCATGAAATAAGGCTTTTCACCTCTTGTTTTCTTCTCAGTTCCACAGAAAGGTGTGGGGTGGAGGGTACACTCCCTGCATGTGATTAGGCAACTGAGGTTTTGTTTGGACAGAACTACACACATTAGGGATTCCTCCCATTCCCATGGTGCAGTTAGACTTGGTGGGGATTTTACAATCCCTGTATATGATTTGGCAGCTGAGGTTTCATCTGGACAGAACTAGATAGTGATCAAACCAGTTGATTTAACATCCATTGTTATACTTGTTACATCTGAGTTCGTCTCCAGAGCATGATGCTTCAGCCTAACTT
The DNA here is from genome assembly GCF_019279795.1 of Protopterus annectens. Taxonomy (NCBI): domain Eukaryota; kingdom Metazoa; phylum Chordata; order Ceratodontiformes; family Protopteridae; genus Protopterus; species Protopterus annectens. The sequence goes on from NC_056737.1 coordinate 1,398,882,451, forward strand.
AGAACTTTCAGTTCCACATGTTTGCATCGACCAACTGCTTCCTACTGAGACCTCGTGATATCTGTGGTTTAAGGGGCATCGACCAGTGCCATCTTCATATCTTTGTTGCTGTAGTTAGAATACATTTATATAGTGAACAGAGTATCATCATTCTGATGTTAGCCTGCTTCTAGGAATTTTAATTGCCCCAAAGGGGAATCCTTTCTTATTCTAGTAGACTTTGCTGATTTTTTTTTTTACTCTGGCAGTGATTGCAAGGTTTTTCATATACAAAGTTAGTGTGGCAAACATGTTCTCCACAAGAGTTTTGTACCCAGTCTGCTTGGGCCCACAGCACATTGTGGACGACTTCTGCCCACATAGTGTGGTGGACTGTCCTGTGGAAAAAAATGGTGGACAAAGTATACCTGGAATTTGTATTGATCAACAGCTCTGTCCCCAAAAACGTGCAGGCATTCTGAAAAGTGCCAGAAGAAACTGGAAATTTGACCATTGCCTGGGTGAATCTTTTTCCCTATGTCTGTAGTTGCTGCAAACATAGGCTTTTTAAACCCCATCCTTGGGGTCAGTTTTGGCAGTGGCCTCTAGCATAACCCCACTGAGGGCTGCTGCCCTGTCCTCTCTCGTCATATCCTCAACCAAAATACCATGATTGTTGGCTTGGCCTTCCTGAGGTTACCTGTACCTGGTGCTCCTGTTCTTCTACATGAGTAGAAGCATGGCATCTCTGTCCAGGAGAATGCTCAGACAGAGAGGGTTCTCAGCATCTACATGTGTATTGAGTTCTCTAGGCATCCCGCCATGTGAAATTGACAACCAAAACTGTATAGCCCCTTGTGTTAAGTAGCCTGCTTCAGCCTTTGAGGGGATCCTTCCCATTCCAGTGCCCTGACTTTGTTCAGGGACTTATTCCATCTACTTAAGTATTGCATGTTTTTTCTGAATTCCAAAAAGCCAGCTTTGGCAATCCAAAGGGGTTTGGGATTTCTACCAAGAGGACTGACCTTGCCTTAGAAGAGGACTTTGTATACTGTCATACCTCTCAACTTCTTACAGTAAGAAATCTGGGCAAAGCCTAAAATGGAGGGAAAAGGGCACAACAATAGGGACAGATTTTAAATATTGCTCTTAAAAATTTAGAAAGTTGATTGAATAACATTTGTGTTGGCATGCATTTTTCTGAAGGATATGAAGTCTGAAATTCAAATGCAAGTCATTCAGTGATGTTGGTCTTCATTTTTTTTGTGAAAAAGCCACAAATTATGAGCAACAGACCAACAATTCGAGACAAATCTGGACAGTTGAGAGGTTATGTATACCCCAGACCCAGGGGTCCTGCCTGTGTGGGTCAGATGTTAGCCGTCCATCTTTTAATGAGCTGAATTGATGAGACCTTACTGTTTGCTTCTCCACCAGAGGATCAGTCGTTAGTACTGAGACCCAGGTAAGGTGTACAACACTTTACATCTTTATTAAATTATCAGTCTGTCAATTTTCATTCGTTCCTCAACTAGTGGGTTTGGATCCAGTCGTCTGATCCAACTGTGCCGTTATACCAGCTCATGGCCTCTAAACTCCTTCCCTACCCATAATGTACCACCCTTAACATCTCTCTATCTCATTTGCCACTTTTGCTTCTAGATATGGTCACCATCAACTCTACAGTGTTCTATGGGAGATGAGTATTTTTTGATATTTCTTGTCTAAAAACATCCTTTGCAACTGTTTTAAGTAGTTACTTTTGTCCTTTTTCATACAATTTGAGTGTAAACTCTTACCGTTGTTGGTAGGCCTAACTTTCCTTCCCTACTCCCTTTACACTTGGTGTATCATAGTTTTTTTCCCTTTCTAATATATAATTTGTAGTTCAATACCATTGTTGGTATTTAGCTTTTTTTCCCTTTTTTGTTAAAAAAAAAAAAAAAAAAAAAACTTTAGTACTACTGCTATTACAATAAAGTTTTCTTTCAAAATTTGTGAAAAAAGCTCCTACAGGGTTTAAAAAGTGGGATAAATGTGGACACAAGTTGCCTTATTCCGTTGCCCACAGTCTTTGTGTATATTGCTTGAGCCTGGATCATTTACAACAGGATTTGTAGTATCTGTCTTGGGTTTAACCACCGAGCACTAGCTGACAAGAAGAATAAGTTGATTTCAAGAGGCTTGCTGCCAGCTTCCTTTTCTGAAGCCATTACTGGGGATCAATATCTCAAACACAAATCTAGAGACCCTACACAAATCTAGAGACCCTACAAAAATTATAAAGTCTTAGTCTCCAGCCTCCTCTTCCTCATAACTTGAGAAAGAAGAAAGGGAAATGGATCTGAACTTAAGGTCCATCTCCCATCGGAACTGATCAAGACTGTTATGGGATCCTACAACCTCTGATGTGAAACCTTTACAAAGGACAACATATTTTTCTAGGCTGGATCCAGTCCCATCCAGAGTGCCCTCTCTCTTTGTAGAGAGGCACTCCAAGATAAGATTAATTTGTTATTTTGCAAGTAAAAAGAAATTTTTTAGCAATCCTACTAAAGTGCATTCACGTACAATGAACATGAATAAATAAGAGAATAAATACAATATAATACCAAACAATAGTGCAGTGCAGTAAACTAAATTATTGCACTTGGGTATATTGCACATGAATGGAATAAAGCAAGGTGCACAGGAATGTGAAAGTATACCTTGTAGTGCAAATGGCTATTATCTGTACTGTTAATATTTAGCATAGTTTAGTTTTTATATGATTCTGGGATTAACTGTTAACTCTGTGACTTACAGTTTTTATCCCATCTCTAAGATTGTCTCGTTCCTCCAAGAGTCTCACAGAAGCAGATGTAGAGAGGATGATCAGGAAATTCTTCACGGAGCAAATTCAGATGGGAGTTCACAGTTCATACGCCTTCGGGTCAGGAAGTGCGATGATCTACTACCCTACCCATTACAGCTCCTCTAATCCAGCCTATTGTTTTCGTTTTAGTCTTTGGATCAGAGTGTTCCAAATGTTCTTCGTGTTTCACTGTTGCAGTCATTACATTTGGGTAATCTGCTGGCAGATTGCCCTCAGTCGGCCTGATTAACAAAGTCTTGGGTCCTGCGTCGGTTGCTGTCCCTTCTTCCATGACGTCGTGTTGTCAGGGGTATAAAACATGCAGCCGACGCCATTACAGCAGTCTTTCTTGCCACACTGTGCCTGAAGCAGAAGCAGTTCACTAGTGCCAGTCGGCCAACTCCTGAAATTTTCATTTGAGTTTCAGAACCGAAGTCTTCAACTAAAAGCCAAGTACCCTGTTAGGGAAACTTTTTCGTGCGCCTTACCGATGTCAGTAAAAGTTAATTGCATTACTTGTGGGAAGCAAATACCTCATAAGGATTTTCATTTGTACTGTATTCCTTGCCTAGGCCCTGACCATAACGTACCTTGCTGTCAGTTTTGTGCTAAATTTAATCAAGGTACTATTGCATGTCTGTATATTTTTGTTTGTAAATATTTTGGTTCACCATTTAATTATCCAGAAATGTCGTTGGTTAGCAATCTGACTACCGAAATACTTAAAACGCAAAGAAAAAGACCGTCACGGTCCAAAACTGACTACGCTTCTAAGCCAGTCGCCAGTTCGCCGGTACTCAGTGAGGTGCTTTCGCAATCCCCGATACCCGCCACTTCTGATTCGCAGGCCTCTACTGAGACCCATTCAGAGTCTGATATGCCGTGCGATGCCTCAATTATGGAACCCGCAGATGTCTCTACCTTAGATGGGTCTGGAGCCGCTGTGCAGGCACCGGCTTCTGAGGGTGTTTTCAGGCCTACAGATTTGTATATTAAACCAACGCCATCTTCAAAACTAAGGCCAAAATCTAAATCTATGTCTAAAAAACTGATGCCTGGCCCACATGTGCAGGCTCCTATGTCTAACAAACAAATGATCAAAATGGCTGAAGATTTAATTACTCTAATCAGGGGTAGCCAACCCCTTCCTAAGAGGCCTAGGCAAGACATTGATTTTGAATCTTCTGAACAGGATTCTATTTCTTCTGACTCTTCTAATGAACAGGATTTGTCTATACCTATTTATGAGGACTCTGATGCAGAAGATTCCATTCCTTCTGCTTCTCCCCCTGAGGATTTTTCTTTTGGGGAAACTTTACATACCTTAAGGGAACATTTCCACTGGGAAAGTCAAGATTTCTCTGACTCTAAAAAGAGACTTGGGGGTTTTCTTCTTCCTCAGCGTAGGCCTTTGGCTGTACCTCCTGTTCTAGACAGTGTTGATGTTTTTTTCAGAATCTAGTATGGCTCCTGATTCTCTACCTCCGGCTCCTTGTAAGCCAGACAGATACTACAGGGTTCCTGACGCCCACAAATTCCTTTTCAAAAATCCTTTTGCAGATCCTGAAACCATTTATCAGGGTCCCAAGTTCATTAAGGCCTCTACAGCTAAAAATCCTACACCTTCTGATAGAGATTTCAGGGCGCTGGATAGATGGGGTAAGAAGGTTTACTGCAACCTTGGCAGTCAGGGCTTTAAACTCAATTTCATATGCTTAAATATCAACAGCATATCATGGGACTGCTTAAACAGAAAATGATAATTTCTGTGTGGAAAATAAAGATTTGCAGGATTTATTGCATTCAGCTGAACAAGTTGGAAAACATACTTTGCAATGTGGTTTTGATTATTTGGAGGCCTCCTGCAGGGCTGCTGTAACTGGGTCTGTGTTGAGAAGGCATGCTAGGCTCAAAGAGCAAACTCTGCCTGATCATGGCAAAGCAAAATTGTTGGATGCTCCTTTACAACAGTACCGTCCCTTTGGTATTAAGGCTGAAGAAGATTTAAAAAAGATGGAAGATAAAGCTAAATCTATGCAAACTGTGAAAGATTTCTTACAAGTGCAACTTCCAAGATTTAGTAGGCACTGGCCTACTAAGAACTGGTCCTTTCCAGTTTCTTCAAGAGCCACTCAAGTCAAACCCAGACATTCCAAAGGCTCCAGGTTTCAGTCACAAGGGACTTTTAGAAAAAAGCAATGGGGTGCCTCCACCTCCAAATCTGGAAACAAGGCACCTCCCTATGGTAAACAGTCTCAATGACTTCCCTCTACAATCACCAAGCATTTAACTGTTTGCCGCCTCTTTGTGGGGAAAACTGGTACTTCATGCAAGAAACTGGGAACTTATAACCCAGGACAAATGGGTTTTAAATAGTGTCCCAGGAATACAGATTTCATTTTCACACGTTGCCAATCCCAAACAGATGGCCAGACCTGCCCCCAAATCAGTGGGCAGAGGCCCAGAAATGAGTACTGTCCCTCATGAACATGGGGGCTATTCAACCAGTACCAGAAGAGGAAAAGGGACAAGTTTTCTATTCAAGACTTTTCCTGGTACCCAGAAAAGAGAAGTCATGGCATCCAGTTCTGGACTTATCTACTCTAAACACATTTCTGGACATTCCAAAATTCAAGATGCTGACTCTTCGTTATTTCCTATGCTAGGCAAAGATGCTTGGTTGGTAACTCTAGACTTAAGAGGCTTACCTGCATATCCCAATCGGGAATCTTGCTGAAGGTATCTCTGCTTTAAAGCAGGCTGCTCTAATTACCAGTTCTCTGCACTGCCCTTTGGCTTATCTACTGCGCCCATGGTCTTCATAAAGTGCCTGGCTCCAGTAATTGCGTTTTGCAGGCAAAGAAATATTCAAATATATCCATACCTGGACGATTGTCCAAGTCAGGCAGAAAACAAGGACATTCTTCTAAAGCATCTGGCGTTTGTAAAACGGGTTCTAACTGGTCTAGGGTACAACATAAACGAAAAATCACAATTGGTACCCTCTCCAAAAATTACTGGGTGCAAGCTTGAATACAACTGCCCGATGGCTTACCTTATGCCAGAAAAGCAAATTCATTTGGTAACTTACTTCAAACAGGTGGTCACAAAAACCCTGATATCTGCAAGACAAATTTTGCAAGCTTTAGGGTTCATGGCCTCCTGCATTCTTCTAATTCCATATGCAAGACTGCATATGAGGAAACTTCAGTGGTACTTAGTTTATGCAGTCAATATCGTCACAGCCTAGAAACAGTAATTCTTATCATACCTTGCCTGCAACTAGAGTTCCTATGGTGGGCAGAGGCCTGCCACCATTCACTCATCCCCCTGCCGCCCAAACCCTAATAGATCAAACTGTGCTTGGGGTGGCTCATCTGGCAAGGAAATGCATTCAGGGCAAATGGAGCCCAAATCCAAATGCACCTTCATATCAATCAGAAAGAGATGCTAGCTATATAGAATGCATGGACAACCTTAAAGGACTATCTCCATCCAGGACAATGATAAAGACAGACAACACCACAGTTATGTGGTACATAAACAAGCAGGGGGGTACACACTCCTACCCCCTTTGCAGACTAGCCATGGCATTGTGGAACACTGCCCTGACCTACCAAATACAACTGCAAGCTCAATTCCTGCTAGGAAAGCTTAATACTCTGGCAAACAAACTAAGCAGAAATCTCATGGACCCACATGAATGGAAACTGGAAACACGGATTTTCAACATGTTGATACGCAAATGGGGGGGGGGGTCCAGACATAGCTCTGGGTTGAGGCAAAAAGATCCATTAGTTGGACAACTTCTGCACAAGAACTCCTCGCAAAAGAACCTGGAAAGTGGATGCTCTATCATTCAGCTGGAAAAATGCATCAGTCTGTGCTTTTCCCCCTCTGCCTCTGCTCTCCAAAGTTCTACTAAAAGTTAAACAGAAAAAAAAACAAAAATGATTGATTGCTCCAGAATGGTCTCGCCATCACTGGTACCCACTCCTGTGCAATGTGTCGCACCTTCCACTGTGGCACCTGCCTCAGACACCTTACTTACTGTCTCCGCAGAACAACCAAATTCTGCACACTCAGCTCCAAACTTTGAATCTTGCAATGTGGCTAATCACCTAAATTCACCGTTAGCATCCCTCAGCAAACCTGTGATGGGTGTCATTTTGGAGGTGAGAACGCCTAGTACTAGAAAATCTTATGCTGACAAATGGAAAATATTCTGTGCCTGAAATCAGTCCCAAGGAATAAGCACAGCAGTGCCCAATATTCCTCAGATTTGACAGTACTTAACTGAGATGCTTCAAATGGGCCTGTCCTTTTCTTCCATAAAAATCCATGCCTCAGCCATTTCAGCTCATTACAACACAGATCCTCCCCTCTTCTCTCATCCTCTGCTAAAGCCACATCTCATAAGTTCATAGGTTCATACTAGGCTATCTGCCCTAGGGCATTTATAAGCCTAGCCCAAAGTTTTGTGGCTTTTACCACCCCTTAAGTTTGAAGGCTACTATGCCCATTAGTTTGCCGTGCCTCTGTCCAACAGTGACACTGAGGTGATCCGTGGGGTAAACCTGCGATCTCCCATCCATTGATCAAGATTTCTCTTGAACAAAGCCAGCGAGGTGCTCTGCCTCACATGTACCGGGATTTTGTTCCACAGCATAGGGAGTCTCTGGGTGATGAATCTGTCACTCCAGCACGTCCTCTTTATAACCGTGTTAAGGTTTACGTCTCTTGCTCTTGTAGTTCTGATGGATTTGGATTTTTTGAGGTGGAGCATGTTCATTAATTCCAGGTTGGACATGGCCTTGCATGTCAGGCACAGGTCACCTCTGAGCAGATGGTATGCGACTGAATAGAGCTGGAGTTCCTTCAGTCGGGCAGCATAAGACATATTTTTGAGACCCTTTATCCTTTTGGTGAGGAACTTTTTGGGCCTTTCCAATTGCTGCAGGTGTCTGGTAAGATACATTCCGAATGGGGCATTGTACTCTATAATTGGTCTGATGAGTGATGAGTACAGGGGAACAATGAACTCCCTTGATCTAGATGTGAATCCCTTCATGATCAGGTGGGCAATGTAGAAGGTCTTCCTAACTACTTTGGCAACGTGAGTGTCAAACGAGAGGTTACTGTCAACCTGAGTCCCCAGATCCCTGATAACCTCTTCTGTGCTTAGTGGATTGCCACCTATATGGTAGCTAGGGGTAACCTTGTTTTTCCCGAAGGGTATGACTATGCATTTTTTGGCGTTTAACTTTAGGCCATGGCTCTGGCACCAGTTATCCGTTTCTATGAGACCCTTCTGAAGGATATCTGTGTCTGATGTGTTTTCAACTATGGCGCCCAGCTTGCAGTCATCTGCAAACTTTGTCAGCCATAATCCTCCTGTGTTTGCCTGTACTTCTGAAAAGTAGATGTCGAACAAGAGGGGGCCCAGAACTGAGCCCTGTGGGACACCACTTGTGACCGGCTTGGAGTCTGACATGGCGCCAGCAACTCTGACCCTGTGGGTTCTGTCACTTAGCCGGTTTGCAACCTATCTTGTGACGTATAGAGGGGCCAAAAACTTAACACCACCCAGGAGAGCTCCAACCCCTGTCTGGGACTTCAACTTTGTATTGGAAAAACTCACTCTCCCTCCTTTCAAGCCAGCTGTTACTGCAGACTTGAAATTTCTCTCCTGGAAAACAGCTTTCCTTTTAGCAGTCACTTCAGCTAGAAGGATTTCTGAATTACAGGCTCTTATGGCAGTGGAGCCTTTCATTATTTTCCATGCGGACAGGGTTGTCTCTCAGGACCAATCCATCCTTCATGCCTAAGGTGGTATCCAGTGTGGCTTTTAATCAGACCATTCATTTGCCAACTTTCTTTCCCAATCCACAGAACAAGGGGGAGCGGAGTCTGCATTCATTGGATGTACACAGACAACTTAGATTTTACTTACAGGACAAAATCTCTACGAAAATCAGAACTACTGGTGGCATTTGCTGCAGGGACAGAGAGAAAGTCTATTTCAAAGCAGACTATTTCCAAATGGATAAGCCATTGCATTCGTTTCTGCTATATGCATCATGGTAAAACTGTCCCCCAGGGGATCAGATCTCATTCCACCAGGGCTGCATCTACTTCTACAGCCTTTCTCAGAGGTGTTCCTACCAGAGACATTCTAGAAGCTGCTACCTGGATTTCAGTTCATACTTTCACCAAACATTACCATTTACCTTTCTTCTATAAATCCAGAGCTGGCTTTGCCACTGCTGTCCTGCAGGGCCTTATAGCTGGTCCTAATGCTGTAATAAATCCATCCTCCCAACCATAGCTTTGGGAATCTACCAAAATGTAATGACTGCAACAGTGAAACACGAAGAACATAGTACAGTTGTGTACACTTACCATAAATGTAGATGTTAGTGTATTCACTGTTGCAGTCCTGGTTTACCCTCCCTCCAGCCCCCTGTTTTCCTCTTACTATACTTCTACTTTCTTTTACTATGCTTAAAAGCCTTTTTGGTGTATTTGCTTTTGTTTGGAGGTATATTTTCTGTTTATTTTTAATTATATATCTAGTTACTGTTGACAGACAAACTACTAAGCGAAAAGCCACCAGCCGGATAAAATAAAGATATTTAATTTGATAATAAACGATAGTTATAGCAACATAGACTTTAACATTAACAGTCAAAAAATTCACTGAAACGAACAATAGAAATGAGCGCTTTCGTTTAAAAAGTTTTAAACTACGTCAGACAATCAGTTAAATTACATCACTTCCTTATATAAGCTTCTCTCTTTTTTTTTTTTTTCAAAAAATCACGCTCGCATGGCTACTACAAAACGAGCATGCCCAGTAATGATAAAATGACTGTTTGAAAATATTTCATCTTTCCTCGAATTTGCATTAATAAAGGTTTTTGTTACTAATACAATTTTATAATTTAAGCTTCCTATAACATTTAACTATATGCCGGATGACTAATCCTATTATGTATCATCAAATACATTATAAATCTATCTTTGAATGATACGAATGTCAAAAAATACGGATGATATAGAAATTATAAATCTATACGAACTAACATATGATATCAGCTTATTTAGGAATAAAAGTCGAAATCACTTAAAATGACACTAATTTATATGATAAACCAGTATTAAATTATTATTAAATTTATTACCTGTATAAAACAATATTATTAAAATTTTATATAAAGAACCAATAAATACATAAATGTGTACATATATATATTTCATCCATTATTTAATAACCATCCACCAATATTAATTATTTAACATATATAATTATTCCTAATGTTAGATAACAAAATTAATATACATTTACAAAAAACTTTTTTCTTATTTGTGTATAGATAAAATCAATTTAATCTTATTACATTTTATATATATAAACAAATATAAAATATAAAATAATTATAAAATCTTATAAATGTATTATAAATATTTATTATAAACATTATAAAATTAACAATTAAAATACATTATTTAGACTTTTTTCTTTCTATTCAATGCTTTTAATTTGTGTTGGTGCTATAGTGCTTCTTTCATTTATACCAGGCCATGTGTCTGCTTGTAGTTTAATTTGCCATTGTACTTCTCTTTGTTTAAGTAATAGGCCACAAGGGGTTTTATCTCTTATCTCTACATGATCTATAATAATAAAATTAAACTGATAATTATTAAACTCACTAATATGCTTTGCTAGGGCGTTATTCGCTTTATTTTTCTTAATTGCATATTCATGTTCATAAATTCTTTGAGATAAAGCCCTCTCCGTTTTGCCTGCATAAAATGAAGCGCATAAATTACACATGGCTAAATAAACTACAGCTTTTGACCTATAATTATATTTATTTTTTAAAAAATATTTTTTATTTCTTACATAAAAACTCTGACCTACATGAATCTTATTTCACCAATTACAAGCACCACACTTATGCATTCCTTTCATTACTTTATTATTTTCATTTTGAATATTTGATCGTAGTAAGTCTGCAAAACTTTTCCCTTTTTTATAAACAATTTTAGGAAATCCATTAATTTGATTTTTGCACTGGGGATCATCCATTAAAATTCCTCAGTTATTCATAATTATTTCCCTTATTATTTGGTATTGTGTAAATGTAATAACCAAAGCCTTTGTAAATTCATTGTCATTTTCATTATGTACCATTAAATTATTTATCGTAAAATTATTCCTAGTTTCTACTTTGAGGGCACTTATTATATTTGGATTTCCATTTTCTAAAATGCCAACATTCATATTAATCCCCTTTAAAATAGGATTAAAATAGCCATTTATTCTTTTTTGTGTTACTTCAGTAATTCTATTCTCAATTAATATGGGTGGATAATTTTTATTGATAAACATATTTCGTAAAATATTACTCTATTTGGAATTCAGTAAAATTGGTAATCATTCGGGCAGCTCTTACAAGCTGCCCTTTAACTTGATTTTTTTTCTGATGTTCTGGATGTGCACTACTATAATGGAGTAAACTATTAGAATGATTCTTTCCTATGAATTAATGAAATATAAGTTTTATTTTCATAATCTTTAATTAAATTGATATCTAGATAATTAATATTATCTATATTCCATGTAAATTTAAAAAAAGATAGTTTCATTAATATAAACTAAAAATTAATTTAAAATATCTATACTATTATTCCAAATAAGACTGATATCATCTTGAAAGCGATGATGAAATTTAATAAATATATTATATTTACTATTAAATATATTTTTTTTTCTCCCAGAATGCCATAACTAAATTTGCGTATGTGCCTACACACGGTGAACCCATAGCTATCCCTTTTCTCTGGATATAGTATTTATTTTCAAAAATAATATATTGTTTAAAATTAATTCCAAAAGTTCAGTAATTAAATTAATTCTTGGTTGAATAGAATATTGAAATACTTCACCAATCTATTCAAGACCTATGTTTTGAGGAATTACTGTGTAGAGGTCACATACGTCTGTGGTTACCAGAATATCCTCATTGTCAACTTTTATATCATTCATATGTTCTAAAAAAATTCCATGAGTCTTTACAAATGTATTTCTTTTTCTTTGCTATCTTTTTTTAGCTCATAATCGACATACTTGGCACATGCTGAGGTTATGGAATCTCTTCCATCTACTAACGGACGCATCGGAGGATCTAGTAAATTTTTATGAATGTTTGGATTTCCAAAGAAAGTAGGAATCCTAGGAACTGTAATATTTAAATAATTATATAAATCTATATCCGCCTTTCTAAGAACATATTAATTTGCGTATAAATTTTCTTATAAGCTAAATTTAATTCATTTAATGATACTTGTTCATATGTATCTGTTTTTAAAATGATTTCCATTTTTTGATTATACATCTCATTATTCATAACTGCACCTCCCCCCTTGTCTTGCTTCATAATTTGAATTTTCTCTTTGTAATGCTTTTAAAATATTTTGCTCATTAATACTTAAATTTGAAGAATAATCAATCTTTTTATTCCATTTATCTAAATTCATTAACTGATATTCACACATTTTCTCATACAATATCAGTTTAGGATACAAGGGGGGATTAAAGGTGCTGGAAATAAACTTTCTTAGCTCATTATAGTATCCTGATGCATCAAAGAAAAATTAATTTTTCTTAAAAATAACTTCATATCTATCATAACAGATGTGAAATCAAATGCTTTAGATGGGACAAAAGTATAACCTTTAGGTTTGCTACATCTTGATTCACTTCAATGTTAGAAAAATTAAACACTTTAAAATCTCCAGCATTATTCACAATAATATGTTTCAATACATTCTTAGTCCATCCTGACCCATTTGTGAATCCAATTGGTTGGTATCACTATATGAATCCAAAATCCGAAGTATGAAGCCAGACAAGGGGGCAGGTGCGGTTATGAGTAATGAGATGTATAATCAAAAAATGGAAATTATTTTAAAAACTGATACATATGAACAAGTATCATTAAATGAATTAAATTTAGCTTATAAGAAAATTTATACGCAAATTAATATTTTCTTAGAAAGGCGGATAGATATAGATTTATATAATTTAAATGTTACAGTTCCTAGGATTCCTATTTTCTTTGTAAATCCAAAAATTCATAAAAATTTACTAGATCCTCCAATGCGTCCGTTAGTAAATGGAAGAGATTCCATTACCTCAACATGTGCCAAGTATGTCGATTATGAGCTAAAAAAGATAGTGAAGAAAGAGAAATAAATTTGTAAAGACTCGTGGACTTTTTTAGAACATATGAATTATGTAAAATTTGACAGTGAGGATATTCTGGTTAACCATAGGCATATGTGACCCTCTACACAGTGATCCCTCAAAACATAGGTCTTGAATGGATTGGTGAAGTATTTCAATATTCTATCAACCAAGAATTAATTAAATTATTGAATTTTTGGAATTAATTTTAAACAATAATTATATTATTTTTGAAAAGAAATATATCCAGAGAAAAGGGATCGCTATGGGTTCACCATGTGGAGGCACATACGCGAATTTAGTTATGGCATTCTGGGAGAAAAAATATATATTTAATAGTAAATGTAATATATTTATTAAATCTTATCACCGCTTTCAAGATCAGTCTTATTTGGAATAATAGTATAGATATTTTAAATGAACTTTTAGTTTATATTAATGAAACTACCTCTTTTTTTTAAATGTACATGGAATATAAGTAATAATAATCTAGATATCAATTTAAAGATTATGAAAATAAAACTTATATTTCATTAATTCATAGGAAAGAATCGTATTCTAATAGTTTTCTCCATTATAGTAGTGCATATCCAGAACATCAGAAAAAATCAGTTATTAAAGGGCAGCTTGTAAGAGCTGCCCGAATGATTACCAATTTTACTGAATTTCAAATAGTGTGATTTTTTTTATGAAATATGTATTACTGAAGTAACACAAAAAAGAATAAATGGCTATTTTAGTCCTATTTTAAAGGGGATTAATATGAATGTTAGCATTTTAGAAAATGGAAATCCAAATATAACTGCCCTCAAAGTAGAAACTAGGAATAATTTTACAATAAATAATTATTTAATGGTACGTAATGAAAATGACAATGAATTTACAAAGGCTTTGGTTATTACATTTACACAAGAATACCAAATGATAAGGGAAATTATGAATAACTGGGGAATTTTAATGGATGATCCCCAGTGCAAAAAACATATTAATGGATTTCCTAAAATTGTTTATAGAAAAGGGAAAATACGATCAAATATTCAAAATGAAAATAGAGGTAATGAAAGGAATGCATAAATGTGGTGCTTGTAATTGGTGTCATAAGATTCATGTAGGTCAGAGTTTTTATGTAAGAAATATAAAAAATACTTTTTAAAAAATAAATATAATTGTAGGTCAAAAGCTGTAGTTTATTTAGCCATGTGTAATTTATGTGCTTCATTTTATGTACGCAAAACGGAGAGGGCTTTAGCTCAAAGAATTTATGAACATGAATATGCAATTAAGAAAAATAAAGCGAATAAAACCCTAGCGAAGCATTAGTGAGTTTAATAGTCATCAGTTTCATTTTATTATAGATCATGTAGAGATGAGATAAAACCCCTTGGGGCCTATTACTTGAACAAAGAGAAGTACAGTGGCAAATTAAACTACAAACAGACACATGGCCTGGTATAAATGAAAGAAGCACTATAGCACCAATACTTAAATTAAAAGCATTGAATAGACAGAAAAAAGTCTAAATGTATTTTAATTAATTTTATAATGTTTATAATAAATATTTATAATTTATAAGATTTTATAATTTTATATTTTATATTTGTTTATATATAAAATGTAATAAGATTAAATTGATTTTATCTATACACAAAGATAAAAAAGTTTTTTGCAAAATGTATATTAATTTTGTTTAACATTAGGAATAATTATATATGTTAACTAATATTGGTGGATGGTTATTAAATGGATGAAAATTATATATTGTATATATGTACATTTATGTATTTATTGGTTCTTTATATAAAATTTTAATATTGTTTTATACAGGTAATAATTTAATAGTGGTTTATAATATAAATTAGTGTCATTTTAATTGATTTCTACTTTTATTCCTAAATAAGCTGATATATGTTCGTATAGATTTATAATTTCTGATATCCGTATTTTTTGACATTTGTATCATTCAAAGATAGATTTATAATGTATTTGATGATACATGATAGGATTAGTCATCCAACATTATAGTTAAATGTTATAGGAATCTTAAATTATAAAAATCTATTAGTAACATAAAAACCTTTATTAATGCAAATTCAAGGAAAGATGAAATATTTTCAGTCATTTTACCATTACTGGGCATGCTCGTTTTGTAGTAGCCATGTGAGCAGGATTTTTTGAAAAAAAAAAAAAAAAAAAAAAAAGCTTATATAAGGAAGTGATGCAATTTAACTTATTGTCTATGAAGTTTAAAACTTTTTAAACAGAAGTGCTTATTTCTATTCGTTTCAGTGAATTTTTTGATTGTTAATAAAGCCCATGTTGCTATAAATCTATAGTTTATTATCAAATTAAATATCTTATTTTATCCGGATATATATCTATATAGATATCTATATAGATATCTCTATAGATATCTATATAGATATCTATATATATATATATATATATATCTATATATATATATATATATATGTATATATATATATATATATATATATATATATATATATATATATATATATATATATATATATAGTGTGTGTGTTTTGCTCCCCATTTAGGGGGCACCTGACATCTGGGGCAAGAAAAACTGATGTAATGGCGTCAGCTGCATGTTTTACACTCCTGATGTCATGGAAGAAGGGACAGCAACCGACGCAGGACCCAATACTTTGTTAATCAGGCCGAATGAGGGCAACCTGCCAGCAGATTACCCAAATGTAATGACTGCAACAGTGAATACACTTGAACATCTACATTTATGGTAAGTGTACTCAACTGTACTGTCCATCTAGTTTGAATCTGAAACAAACTGTGGATCTGAATACTGAGTGTACTGGCTCTGACATCCTCTGAGCAGAATGACTTTCTGAGCCGTAGCATCAATATCAGATCAAGGAGGTAGGTGTTGACTCAGAGGTTTTTGGAGCCATCTGTTCCTCTTGGAGCCTTGGCACGGGACGGTTCGGCTCAGACTTCCTGTGGATTGTTCTCAGGGCAGAGGGAGGTGACAAACTAGAAGCTCAACTTCTTGGCCCGTTTTCCTTCTTCCCGGAGTGATCTGTCTTTGTTGTGAAGAGTGTGTTCTCTGCTGTAGCATGTCAAATGGGTTCTTCCCCCTTTCATCCACCCTGTACTTCTCCTGTGACTTTGCACCGTGATCCTCAACATTCTACCCCCACAGGGACAGTTCGCTCAAAGCTTCCAGACTACCCAGCTGGGTATCCTAATCTCTTGTGATACTTCACAGTACCCACCCCACTGAGGAAGTCCCTAGGAAGAGAAAGTGCAAAAGGAGCCACTTGGACTCTCCTCAAGAGTCAGTAACTGAGCATACCGATTTCGATGTAGAGGGGTCTTCAAAATCACCACCCGATGACGTCACATTTGTAGACATTTTTGAGATCCATATGCAGAAGGGTGGCTGGTCTTTCCAAGATCCTTCTCAGAAGGAATCCTGCATTTCTGAAAGTCTTTGGGACTTGCCTTTCTACCTACTGGTTTACTCCGCCGACCGATGAGCTCATTGATTTGATCTCTCTGGGTGTGGTAGGAACCAGATACAGTTGAGCCAATCCCCAAGAGATCAGACTGGATTCTGGTAGGTAGGGAATTTTCCATGGATGGTAGCAGCAGCTACAAAAAGGAACTTCTGGAACAGAGTTTCACTCTTAATCCTCCTAGTAGAGTCTAGGGTGATGGACAGATTTGGGAAGTGTCTATGCTTCAACGGCTTTTGCACTCGGATCACTGAACTATTTGGTGTATTTTGAGGTTTCAAATTGATCTAAAGAGCAGTCAATCTTTCTGGAACTGAAACTGCTGAGGCTCAAGCTTCATTAGTGTCAGAGTTGGCTATACTACAAGCTACATGTAATTCATCCATGAAGCTTCTGTTGTACCCTGCAGAAGGCACCGCAAGGGCCACTGGTTCAGGTATTTCCATCAGGAGGCAGGCTTGGATGTGCCTGTGTGATTTTGTAGTCTTTTCAAGTCCTCATTCATCCAATGCTCCTTTTGACTGCAATTCTTTATTTGGCCTCACAGTGAAGGACACACACTCCAGATGTGAGGAAAGATGGAAAGACCCTCTTTATAGTGGGAATGTGTTTTTTGATCCCTCAAAGGACATTTTCCAGAAATCAGCAGGTAGGTAAAAAATGTGGTTCAGAAAGTGCCAGGGTCCTTTCCAGGTCACACTTGGAGGTAAGTCCCCCAGAGGCAGAGGGGGAGAGCAGTAATGGAAGGCAATGCTCCCATAGCAGAGGAGGCCCACAAAATAAGGGTCTAGAGTCCCTTTCCAACCGACCCTTTCAGCACTCCTGAATGGAGACCCGATTACATATCTCTGGAGGCAGTCCAGAGGGTCGCTTATCTCTGCAGCAGAGAGCTTGATTAGGTAACAAAAAAACGGTTTAGTGCAGAGAATTATTTCTAGAGTTTATACAATTACGTTTTCCCTAGCAGCTCCATTGTCATTTTCCCTTCCCTCTGAGGAAAGCAGCAGTACTAGAAATCCAAAAGCTGCTAGAAGAGTCATCTAAGAGGTCCCACCAGACCAAATAGATCTAAAGTTTTAATTTGATCTTCAACCTGAGGGACTCTGATCTGACACAGATCCAAGTCTACCGCATACGCCCGCATCAGATCCAAAGTCCAAGCTCCTCCCCTACCCATAATGCCCACTTTCCCTCCTCCCCTCAGATCTTGTTTGCCACTTGAATTGAACAGCAGCGATTTTCCATTGTTCCAAGCTCTAATACTAAGTGCTTCTTTTGGGTTCACTTTCTATCTGTTCTCTCCTTTGACCTAGCCTTCATCTTTTCTAACCCTACCCTTTCCTTTTCACATTCGGAGTTTGTCTGTTTATATATATAAAAAAAAAAAATTCCCTTCTTCCTTTCTCCTCTCTAGTGTTTGTGTAAGGTTGGTCTTTCTGATCATGGCTGAAACCCTTAAACCAGGCTTTAGGAAGTATGCAGTGTGTGGGCATAAACTTCCCTCATCCAATGCCTACACTCTGCATTGTCTGCTTTGGGTGTTCCCCATTTAGATACCTCCTGTTCGATCTGCATGGACTTCAACCCCTGCACTTTGACAGGAGGAACAAACTTGCTCTGAAGGGCTTTCTCCCCCCCCTCCTGCAAAGGCCTCTTCTGCCCCGGCTTCTGGGACTCGGCCTCCCACTAAGAAGTCCGGGGACAGGGAGAAGGCTCGTACTAGAGCGGTATCCAGACCACTCTCCCTTTGCCGACCTGCCAGCTAAGTCTCACCCGGATCCAAGCTGAAGTTCTCCTCTGGTCTCCTCCCTTTTCCGTGGAGCCAGAGACCTCCCAGGCTTAGTCACCAGTCTCCCTACTACTCCTTGGCCCCATTCCAGGCCAGGGCTGGTAGCCTCTTCAGTCCAATCCACTCTAAGTCTGTCCAAAGCTGAGGTGGACAGGAAGATGCTGAAATTCCTTTGGGCCTAGATTCAGCTTTGGAGTCTTGCCTACTCCCCCCTCCCATTTCCCTATCCCTCCTTCTCTGATACGACCTCCGGTTTCGGAATCCTTGTGTCCAAGGTTTTGAGGTGTTGAGGGGTCGGTGCCAATGGTACCTTGACCCCAACAGTTTCCTTGAGTGGTTCGGCTCCAGAGTTTATGGAGCCAACTGACTCTCGGGAGCTGTAGCCTGTGTCTCATCGGGGCGGGATGGTGTCGACTTTGAGGCTTTCAGGGTCGTCCCTTTCCCTCGGAGTCATGGTGCTGGGAGGCTTGCTTCTGGCTCCCCCTTTGGCACTGGATCCGGCCATGACCCCAGCCTTTCCACCCACTGGATCCGCTCTATTTCAGTGTTCGAGGTGGTGGAGAGGGTCCTCTAGGCTCCTTCGAGAGCCTTGACACTCATCCTCTGATTCTGTCCTGGATCCCTCTCTTTCTGGGTCAGTCATCTATCCTACCCCCTCAGGGACAGCCTGTTGCCAGTTTGCCTCAGGAGGTTCCCATCCGGGAACTCCCCGAGGCTTCTGAATCTTCCCTGGAATTCCCCTCCGAGGAGCCCTCTCGGAATCATACGTGTAAGAGGAGGCACTTAGTCTCCCTGCTGAAGTCCCTCACCGATACTGACTTTGAGGAAGGGGAGGGTTCCCCCAATCACCCCCAGAGGACATCTCCTTTGGAGATGACCTTGAGATCCTTAGATAATGCATTGGGTGGTCTACCCTCAAGCCCAACCCAGACAAGTCTGTATTTTTGGAGGCTTTAGGCACAGGACCGTCTACCTCCTGCCCCCCCGCAGATCCCTTAGTGGATCTCATTTCCTCTAGGACATGGAAGGAACCAGACAAGGTTGAGCCCATCCCTAAACGCCCAGACAAGGTGCTTAGCTTCCCATCTGACAAACCCCATTGGTCCAAGGGGTCCCCAGTTGATGACATGGTAGCTGTAGCAGCCACCAAAAAGGAGCTAGCTCAGGAGAGCTTCTTGCTCCCACCATTCAGACAGGGAGTCTTGAGAGATGAATCGTTTTGGGAAGCACACCTATGGGTTAACCTCCTTTGCCTTACATGCGCTGAATTCTTTGGCACATGTTATCAGACTGCCGAGGGACATGGTCAAGGAGGTCGTGGTGTCTGCCCCAGGGTCCATGTCGGAAGAGAAGGTCTTTTCCTCCTGCATGGCCACCCTCACTTCCATTCTGAATACGTCCATGAGACTTGTGTCACATGCTGCTGAGGGTGCCTCCAGGGCCGCGGGAACAGGCATAGCCATTAGTTGGCATGCCTGGCTCCGGCTTTGTGCCTTCTCGAAGCCTTTTAAGGTGTCTTTTCACGAATGTTCCCTATGACTGTTTCACCTTGTTTGGAAAAACTGTTCATGATAACTTGACCCAGAACGAGGAGGATGGGAAAACCTTGTTTGCCTTTAGTCTGCTTTTTCACCCCACAAAGATCCTTTTCAGGGATTCAGCGTGGGGTCAAGATGATGTGGTTTTGAAGTCTCGGGATTCGCCTTCCCCCAGGGGCGGAGGGGGATACAATAGAAGCTGCCCTCGTGGCAGAGCAGTTTGAAGAACCAAGTGTCTTGGGGATTCTTTTTCGGGCAGACCCTTCCAGCAATCCTGAGATGTTGCCTGACTGCTAGTCTCTGGAGGCATTTGGGGGTGACTGTCTCTGCACCCAACAGCCTGGGAGTCAATTGCCAACTGTTTTTGGGTTCTGCAGATCATATCCAGAGGTAACCCCCCCCCCCTGTTCCTTCCAGACACCTCCCAGATGTGCCACCCTGTCAGTGGGAGGAGGCAGCTGCAGAAGTTGCCAGGCCACTCGCAAATAGTCATCCAGCCTGTGTCCCCAGACCAGTCCTGATGAGGCATTATTCCAGGTTCTTTTGGGTGCCAAAGAAAACTGGGGACTTGAGACCTGTTCTTATCTTTCAACCCTGAACCTGTTAGTTGCCAAAACTAAGTTCCGGATGGTCACCCTTCAATCCATTCTGCCCTTCTTGCAGATAAATGACTGGATGTGCTTGGTGGACCTCCAGGACATGGACTACTATATCAGGATGGACAGGCACTCTAGGAAATTTACTCCCTCTTCCAGCTGGGAGCTGATCCTTTTCGGTTCAGAGTGCTCCCCTTTGGTCTCACCACCGGCCCCCTGGTGTTCACCAGAGTAAAGGTACTAGTGGTGGCTCACCTGTGGCTGCAGAGATTTCTTTCCCCTACCTGGATGATTGGCTCATCTCTGTTCCCTCCAGGCATCAGCTGACTCGGGCCAGGGATCATCTCCTTCATATAGCTCAGTCCCTGGGTATCGTCATAAACCCCAATAAGTCACAACTGGCACCAGTTCAGGTACTGCATTTCATAGGTGCTCGGCTAGGCACTACTCAGGGCAAGGTGTTTCTACCTTCAGACAGACTATCACTCCGCCATCATTTGTTGTACATACTTCAAGCCCACTTTCCCACGGCGGGCTTAATTCTTTAGGTGTTGGGGTCCATGGCAGCCACGATCTTTCTTGTCCTGACTGCGTGCCTACATACGAGGGTCCTGCAATGGACTTCAGAGGTTCAGTGGTCCTTGCTAGGCCTTCCCTTGTCACATGCTGTTACTGTCTGTTTGCAGGGGCTCCCTTCTTTGGTGGCTTCAATCCTTGGGACCTCCTCTTGGGTCATCAGTTCTTCCCTCTCCCATGATCATGGTGACCACTGATACCCCCCTGCTTGGGTTTGTGGGGGGCATTGGATGGGAAGGATGGTCCAAGGCACGTGGTCCTCTCTGGAGGCCAACCTGCATGTCAGTGTCCTGAAGATGAGGGCGGTGCTTTTGGAGTTGTAACTTCTCCATGCTTTTTTTCCTCCTGGGACTATTGCCTTACAGACTTGACAATATGTCAGTAGTCTGGTACATCAACAAACGGAACCAGTTCTTATCCCTTTTTCCATGAGGCCATGAGATTGTGGGAGTGGTTGATTGGCCGTTTTCTGGTGGCAACGCACATTCCGGGGAAGTCCAGCATCCTGGTGGACAGGCTCAGCTGATATATTTTGATGCCTTACGAGTGGTTTCTGATTCCATCAGTAGCGGACAATATCTTTCTAAAGTGGGTCCGGCCTTGCTGCAATCTCTCTGCCTCTCCTTCCAACGCGAAGTGCACCAAGTATTTTGTTCTGATCCCACCTCTGAGGGAGCCCCCCAGAGATGCTGTAGTCCATGCCCCCTCTGGTCTACTGTATGCATATCCAACGCTTCCTTTAATTCCCAGTCTTATTCAGAAAGCTCTGCGGCTGAGGAGCTCTGTTATCTTCATTGCCCCTTCTGGTCTAGCCAAGTTTGGTTCCCTACTATGTGGTCTCATATAGTGTGTCCTCCTAGGACTCTAGATCCAGTTCCGGATCTGATTACGCACCCATCAGGGGTTCCTCATCTGTACTTGGCTTGAAGCTCGTGGCTTGACTGCTAAAATTTCTTTGGTTGCGGCTCACAAAACTCCTTCCAAGAAGGTCAAGTTCAAGCAAATAGAAGCTTTTTTGATCTGGGCTTCTCAGCATGACTTGGATCCCTTTACTGTGCCAGTCTGGACCATTTTGGATTTTTTGGCAAACATTTTTAATCATGGAGCTAGTTTCTCTGCAGTTAAGGTCCAGTTAGCAGCAATTTCCAATTTCCATGTAGATGAAAATTTGGCTTCCTTGGCTTCTAAACTCTTTCTGAAAGTTTATGAAAGGTACTTTTTTTAAGCCTCTGGTTAAGGACCCTATGCCACCTTGAGACCTGACCTTTTTTCTGCAGGCCTTGCCCCCCCCCCCCTTTTGAACCAGCTGCTACGGTTGATTTACAGTTTTTGTCCTGGAAGTCTACCTTTTTGGTGGCAGTTACCTCAGCCAAGAGGGTTTCTGAAATTCCGGCTTTATCTATCAAGCCTCCTTATCTACTGTAAGACAGGGTATCCCTGCGGACTAATCCATCTTTCCTGCTGAAGGTGGCTTCAGAATCAAGTATTAACCAGGTAATTAATTTGTTTTCTTTCCAAAATTTCCAAAATAAAGGAGTGTACAAGTAGCACTTGGTAGATGTGCAGAGGCAGCTGCATTTCTATTTGCATAGAACAAAAACTTTCTGTAAGTTGGATCAGCTTTTTGTCTATTCTAAACCTTATTTGGGGAAGTGTGTTTCTAAAGTTACCATTGCTTGCTGGATTTCATTGCATTGCTGTGGCCTACCAAGCCAAAGGTTTGTCTCCACCAGGACATGTCGAGGCACATTCCACCAGATTTTCTGCTTCAGTGGCCTTTTGGTCCAGGATTTCTCTTTGTTCTACGGCGACTTTGGTCCTCGACAGATCTTATTTCCCTTCCTTTAGCCTCATCTTCTATAACCACCATGGATTCTGGATCCAATTCCAGACCTGTCTCACCAGATGGGCATGGTTCATCCAGATGTCTCAGATCTCAAACTGACACTGTGGTTTCTCCAATTCCTTTAATAGCTAGACAACCAGTGCTGTCTTCCCCTGTCAGTTCCATACTTCTGTTTTCCCATAAACCTTCTGCTAGGAAACTCTACAGGAGTAAAAAGGTTCATTTATTGGGCAGAGAAACATCAGATAGTCCCCTTCTCATCTCTAGTTCACTCTGTTCTAGAATTTTTAGCGTGTTTATTTAATGAGGGTGCTAGTTCATCTCGCAGCAATCTGACTAATGCATCATTTCAAAACCTCTGCAAGACCTTTGAGAGGTACTTGTCTGCCAAGACCCCCCCCCTTAAAAAGACCTCATGCTACCATGGGATTTACATTTTGCACTGCAAGCCTCAATTCATTCTCCGTTTGAACCTACAGCTAAATGTGATCTTAAATTTTTTGACCTGGAACACTTACCTTTTTAGTTGTTTACATTGGCTAGAAAAAATGTTCAAGCATAGTCTTCTAAGCCTTCATGTTTAACTTCTCATAAGAATAAGGTTGCATTAATATCAATGCTTCCTTCTTAAGGTGGTATCGGAATCCAGCATCAACAAATTTGTTAATTTGTTAGTATTCTCGCCAACATTTGCAAATAAAGAGGAATATATGTTGCACTTACTGGATGTTCATGGACAACTACGTTTGTCTTCACAACTAAAGATATTAGAAAGGCTCAACTATTTGATCTTTGTGTTAACTGTTGCAGTCATCACATTTGGGTTATCTGCTTGCAGTAGCTCTCAGTCGGCCTGATTATCAAAGTCTTGGGTCCTGCGTCGATTGCGGTCTCATCTTCCATGACATCAGTAAGTGGTATAAAGCATGCAGCCGACGCCATTACATCAGTCTTTCTTGCCGTGCGGTGACCGAAGCAGAAGCAGTTTGCAGGTGCCGGTCGGCCAACACCTGAAATTTTCGTTTTAGAGTTTCAGAACCGAAGTCTTCAGCTAAAGCTAGGTACCCCGTTGGGGAAACTTTTTCTTGCTCTAAACCGATGTCAGTAAAAGTCAATAATTGTATTTCTTGTGGAAAGCAAATACCTCAAAGATTTTCATTTGTACTGTATTCCTTGCCTAGGCCCTGACTACGACATACCTCACTGTCTGTTTTGTGCCTTATTTAAACCGCGAACTATTCGTCCTCTGTACATTTTTGCATCTAAATATTTTGGTACTCAGTTAAGTTATCCTGATATGTCTTCGGTAGGTCACCCGACCTACAGACATTCCGAAAAAACACAAAGATGAAGACAGAGACAGGCTGCCTAGGTCCAAAGCTACCAATGCTTATCCTAAGCTAGTCGCCAGTTCGCCGGTGGTCAGGTGCTTTCGCAGCCCCTGATGCTTGCGACTTCAGATTTGCAGGCCTCTACTGAGACTCATTCAGAGTCTGGTATGCCGTGAGATTCTTCAACTGTGGAACCTGCGGATGTCTCTACCTTGGATGGGTCCAGAGCCGCTGTGCACGCACCGGCTTCTGAGGGTATGTTCAGGCCTACTTACTTGCATATTAAACAGACGCCATCTTCTTCTTCTAGGCCTAAAACTCGAACCATGCTTAGGAAACAGACGCTCAGACTGCATGGTCAGGCCTCTATGCCTAAAAAAACAAATAAGAATGGCTGAAGACCTTATTACTTTAATCAGGGGAACCCCCCCCCCCCCAAGAGACCTAGGACTGAATTCGCTTGCATGTCTGACCAGGATTCTGAAATTTGTAGTCTCTGATCAGGATTTACCCTCATCTACCTATGAGGATTCTGATGCAGAGGACTCTATTCCCTCTTTTTCCTCTCCCAGAGGATTTTTCTTTTGGTGAAACGTTGCATACTCTTAGGGAGCATTTTCACTGGGAAAGCCAGGATTAATCTCATTCTAAAAGACTTCTTACTCCTGCCCCAACACAGACCTTTAGCTATCCCTCCTGTGCTGGACATTGTTGACTATGCTTTTTCTGAATCTAGCTTGGCCCCTGACTCTCTACCTCCTGCTCCCAGAAAACCTGATGGGTATTACAGGGTACCTGATTTTCTCAAGTTCCTTTTTAAAAATCCCACTGCGGATCCTGAGACCATTTCACAGGGACCCAAAGGCAATAAGGCTACTACTGCCAAAAATCCTACCCCCTCTGATACAGATTCCAGGGCCCTGGATAGATGGGGTAAGAAGGTATACACCTCTGCAACCTTGGCCATCAGGGCCTTAAATTGCCAGGTTCATATGTTAAAAGTATCAGTAGCATATTACTGGATTGCTTAAACAGAAAATGATGATTCCTGATTGTGCTGAAAATAAGGATTTACAGGATTTAATGCGTTCTGGATTTACAGGATTTAATGCATTCTGCTGAACAGGTTGGAAAACATACTTTGCAATGTGATTTTGATTCACTATAGGCATCTTGCATGGCTGCTGTCACCGGGTCTGTAATTAGAAGGCATGCTTGGCTGAAGGAGCAATCTTTGCCAGATCATGTTAAAACGAAATTGCTGGATGCTCCATTAAATCAGGACCGCCTGTTTGGTGTCAGAGCAGTAGTTAAGATGGAGGAAAAAGCTAAATCTATGCAAACTTTTAGTTCTTACAGGTGCAGCCTCCTAGATTTACTAGGCATTGGCCCTTTCCTGCCTCTTCCAGGCCATTTCAGTTCAAACCCAGAACCAGCATAACAACCAGGCTTCAGTCCCAGGGTACGCACAGGACTAAGCAGTGGGGGGCTCTCGCTTCCAAATCGGGGAGTAGTAAGACTCCCCCCGATGGTAAGCTGTCTCAATGACTTAACTTTAAATCTTACAAGCACTTCTCAACTGACTGCTCCTTTAGGGGGAAAGATTGCATTGCAAGCAAAAAACTGGGAACTCATTACCCAGGACAAATGGGTTTTAAGCATAGATGTGATGGTGTTCAATCTCGCCGTTTGTTCTTACACATGGGTTCGGAGCCGATCCTCGGCTCCGTGTCGGCCGCTTGCAAGCTCTGCATCGAGAAGAAGCTCGAGACAATCTAATACCCACAATCCCCCTCTGCCTTTACCTCAGATCTAGTTTGCCGCTGCTGCGTTCGCATCGCTGGGAGCTAGCTCGAGCATCTTGAGATAAGATATAACTTTATTTTTGTTATATTTTAGAGAAAATTTGTTCTAATAGTACCTTTTGGTATACTTAGTGTATGTGTGTGTGAATAGGTAGAATTTCTCGGTACCGTTAAGTTCATTTAACTGGTTAGAGTTTTTCGGGGCCTACCAACCCTACTTAAATTTGACAACCGGACTGACTTTTACATCGGATTTGACCTTTTTTCACTGGATTTGACTTATACTGGACTTGACTTTTATCTTTCCTTTAAAATGTCTGAGAAAATTAGATCAGGCTTTAAGCGTTGTCAGTGTGGCCAAAAAATGTCAGTTACTGACAACCATAGTTCCTGTGTCTACTGCCTTGGCTCTCTCCACTTACAAGAGGACTGTTCAATTTGTCACTCTTTTAGTGGGAGGATCATGACAGATAGGCGCAGGAAACTCATGGACAGGGGGTTGTTAAAACCTTCCTTTCAGGAGGCTCTGGATGCTTCAGACCAGGCATCAAAATCCTCTAAGGAATCGAAGACGTCGGAGCCCAAGTCATCGGCTCCGAGCTCTTCGAGTAAAGTTAGATCACCGGTTCCACAGACTTCGGGGCCGAGTGTTCAACTGGTGTCTGTTCCTGAGCCTCGAGTCTTGGAACCGGTGATGGAGCTGCCTCCATCGACTTTATTGAGGTCGGCTCCGTCTTCGGTTCCTTCGACCCATTCTTCTTCCAAGCTCTCCGATGTCGATGTGGATCGTGTGGATGTCGATGTGGATCGTGTGGTGCAGAAGTTATTGGAGCATTCGGCCCTGTCAAAACTTATTTCAGTTTCCACCCAGTTGGTGTCGAAACTTGAAGGCCTCCCATTGTCTCCATCCATTCCTCCTCCGAGACCTGTCCAGTCTTTGGAGCCGGAAGAGGTTGATCTTCTGATTGTGGAGCCCTCGGGTCCAGAACAGTCTTTCTCGGTCTGTTCCTCTCACCTCGACTCCGGACCCGGTACCGGAGTCTCGGAGCCGACTATCTGTCCTTGGTTCCGGGGCCGAGAGTCGAACCGACGTTTCGGTTCCGACTCTTCCCCTCGGGGCCTCGGCGCGGATCGATTCGGCTCCGTCCTCGGGGTCGATGCCTTCTGTGCCTGTTTCGGGGATTCTTCCCATTTCTTCGGAACCGGGAGATTCTTCGACTCGGGACCCGGGGGCTTTCTATCTAATGAGGAAGGTGTTGTCTACCCAGACAACCACATCAGTGGAAGCAACCTCTCCTCCCCATAAAGGGCCGTTATCCTCCTCTGCACCCACGGCCACATCCAAGCGCCGAGCACCGGTGTCTCAGCCACCCCTGGAGGGTGCCCCCTCTTCCTCGGAGGCTTCTTCGGATGCTCCCCACGAAGAAGTCCCTAGGAAAAGATTGTGTAAGAGGAGACACTTGGATTCTCCACAAGAATCCTTGACATCCGATACTGACTTAGATGAGTCAGAAGGGTCCCCTAAGTCACCTTCAGAAGATGTCTCTTTTTCGGACATATTGGAGATCCTGAAACAGAGAGGTGACTGGCAGTCCCTCCCCCCTTCTGAGGATGAGTCAGTCTTGCTGAAGGCATTCGGTGCTCGCCCTTCCTCCTGGGTCACTCCGCCCTTCGATGAATTAATGGAACTTATTGCTCGAAGGGCGTGGGAGGCTCCTGACAGTGGAACCAGTCCCAAGGAAACCCAATAAATATATCACTGCTCCCCAGGACAAGACTTACTTAACAAAAGGAGTTCCAGTGGACGCTATGGTGGTGGCAGCGGCCACGAAAAAGGAGATGTCGGAATCTTCCTCATCTGTCCATCCCCCTAATAAAGATTCTAGGACGATGGACAGGTATGGGAAGCGCATTTTTAGTTCAGCGGCTTTTTCCATGCGATCCCTGAACTATTTGACCCACTTTACACGGCTACAGAGGGATCTAGTCAGAGTTGGGAGATACCCTCCAGGGTACTACGGATGCTGCTGTCTCAGAGAAAGTGACGGCGCAACTTAATACCCTTACATCCATTGTGAACTCGTCCATGAGGCTGATCTCTTACGCAGCCGAAGGTTCGAGTAGGGCAGCAGCTTCAGCGATTGCTCTTCGCAGACAATCCTGGATGCGCTTATGTTCATTTGCGGAAGCCTTCAAGTCTTCCTTTACTAATGCCCCATTTGACGGTGCCACTCTCTTTGGCCCCAAAGTAAAGGAGACCCTTACCCGGTGTGAGCAGGAGGGAAAGACTCTGTCTGCTGTCTGAGTCCGTTTTTCCACCCCAACCAGACCGTACCCCAAAGGGCAACGTGGTGGAAAAATGTGGTTTCGAAACCCCAAGGATCTTTCCCAGGCACACAGGGTGATGCACCTTCTAGAGGCAGAGGAGGGGCAGAGGTGGAAGACGCCGCCCTGGCGCCAGAGGGGGTCCGCAGAATCAAGGTGACAGGGATACACTCCCTGGTAAACCTTTCCAGCACTCCTGAGAGGAGGCCCGACTGTCCTGCTCTGGAGGCAGTCGGGTCGCTAGCTTTATACCCTCAGGCCTGGCAAAACAACTACAGACAAGTGGGTAAAAAGCGTGGTTACCAGAGGTTACAATATACCTTTTCTATCCCATCCCATTCCAAAGAAAAGACTCCCAGATGTACCGCCCCATCTGCGAGAGCCAGCAGCTATAGAAATTTCAAAGCTGCTAGAAAAGAGTCATCCAACCAGTCCCAGCGGACCAGAAAGGATTCGGGACTTACTCAAGGTTCTTTTTAGTTCCAAAGAAAACAGGGGACTGGAGGCCCATTCTGGACCTAAGCGACCTCAATACCTTCGTCAAGAAAGAAAAGTTCAATGGTCACGCTTCAATCGATCCTTCCATTCTTACAGAAGGATGACTGGATGTGCTCAATAGATCTGAAGGATGCATACTACCACATCAAAATGGCCAGGGCATCCAGAGATCATTTGCGCTTCGGCTGGTGCCAGTCACTTTCAATTTCGAGCCCTGCCCTTTGGTCTGACCTCAGCCCCAGGGTCTTCACCAAATGCATGGCAGTGGTAGCGTCTCACTTGAGACGCCAAGGATTCCAGGTGTTTCCGTATCTGGACGACTGGCTCCTTTCTGCCACCACCCAGCGTCAACTTGTACAGGCCAGAGACTATACTCTTCAACTGTGTATTCACCTAGGAATATCCGTAAACTTCGGAAAATCCTTACTACAGCCATCACAGAGTATCTTATTCATAGGAGCGGAATTAAATACACATCAGTTAATTCTAAGACTTCCTCCAGAAAGGATACTTTCACTTCAAACTCACATACGTCTTCTTCTCTTGTCCAGGAAATCCCCAGCAAAACTGGTACTGAAGGTTTTGGGACTCATGTCGGCTTCTCTTATTGCAATACCTTTGGGAAGGCTGCACATGAGAGTCCTACAATGGCTACTGTTTGCACAATGGTCGTTCCAACAACTACCTCTAACACACGAGATTCTTATAACGAACACATGCAAAACACACCTAAACTGGTGGCTTCAAACGTGCAACCTTTCCAAGGGGAGACCATTTGTGCTACCCACGCCTACAGTTACGGTGACCACGGACGCTTCCCTGATAGGGTGGGGGGGCATCTTTCAGGGACAGACAGTCCAAGGCGAATGGACCAATTTAGAGTACAATCTGCACATCAATGTTCTAGAGTTGAGGGCAGTGTTTCTAGCGTTGCAACACTTTGCTCCCCTTCTTCCTCTGGGAACTATTGCAGTTCAGACGGACAACATGTCGGTAGTCTGGTACATAAACAAGCAAGGGGGAACCAAATCCTATCAGCTATGCAGAGAGGCCATGAGAATCTGGCAATGGGCGGAGTCCACGGGTCGCTTTCTAATAGCAACGCACATCCCGGGTCATCCAACGTCATAGCCGACAGGCTGAGCAGAACAATTCTGTTACCGCACGAGTGGTCCCTAAACAGTCAGTTGCGAAAAGATTTTTCGCGTGGGCCAGCCTTCCTGCGATCTGTTTATGCCTCCAATGAACGCCAAATGCAGGAGCTACTTTGCCCTATTACACCCTCCAGGGGAAGTCCCCAGGGACGCACTGATTCACGATTGGACCCCGGGACTCCTGTCGCATTTCCTCCATTCCCCTGATATCAAAGTTTCTCCAGAAAGCCAGAAACCTACACAGGACAATAATCCTCATTGCCCCATTCTGGCCTCGTCAAATTTGGTTCCCTTCCTGATGACACACTGCATTGGGGACCCTGGATCCTGGACCCAGAGCCAGATCTATTGACTCACTCGTCAGGGGCTCCCCATCCCGCTCTTGTCCCTCCATCTAGCAGCTTGGCTGCTCCAGTTCCCAACTTAGCCAGGTCTGATCTTCTTTCCTGCAGTTCAGAATATATTAGTGGCTTCTCATAAAGCTTCCACTACTAAAACATATTCTAGTAAATGGAAGCGATTTGTATTCTGGGCGAATACACAGCAACTGGATCCTTTTATAGCTCCTTTGAATAAAATATTAGAGTTTTTAACAGACTTGTTCCATCAGGGTGCTTCTCCTGCCACATTAAGAGTTCAATTGGCTGCCATTTCTAATTTCCATGTGGAAGAATGTGGGGCTCCTGTTATGGCCCACAGACTTTGTAAAGCCTTTTTAAAAGGGGCCTTTCATATTAGACCACCAATTAGATCTCCTAAGTCACCTTGGAGTCTAAACTTATTGTTATCTAAGTTAATGTTGTCCCCCTTTGAACCAGCCTCCTCTTGCCCATTGAAATTTTTGTCTTGGAAGACTCTCTTTTTGGTAGCCATTACATCCGCTAGGCGAGTATCTGAACTTCAGGCTCTCTCCATCAAGCACCCTTATTTGATCTTTCACTCTGACAGAGTTTCTCTTCGAACTAATTCATCCTTCCTTCCTAAAGTTTGTTCTATTAATAATATTAATCAGTCCATTGAATTACCCACTTTCTTCAAGAATCACTCCAACAAAATGGAGTATATGTTGCACAAATTAGATGTTCACAGACAGCTAAGGTTTTACTTGGATAGAACAAAAGATCACAGAAAAACTGATCAACTTTTTGTGGCCTTTGCTGATAACAGGAAAGGAGTAGCGGTTACCAAAAGAACTCTTTCTAAGTGGTTAACGGATTGTATAATCTATGTCTATGATTCTTCAAATCAAACTCTTTTGCACAAACCCAAAGGACATTCCACAAGGTCAGTGTGTACATCCCTGGCTCATGCAGCCCGCCTACCACTAGACGCTATTTGTGCGGCTGCTACTTGGTCTAAGCCACATACATTCATTTCTCTTTATAAGGTAGACAAGGTTTCTAGGGACAGGGCAACCTTTGGTTCCACTGTGCTCAAGAACGTCCTTCCGTGAGTTCCTCAGGAACAAGGAGCTAGGGACGCTACCCATGTGTAAGAACAAACGGCGAGATTGAACACTATCACATATAGAAGTTATGTCCTTACCATAACGTTCCATGTGGAGTGTTCATCTCGCCTTTGTTCTTACATTCCCACCCTCCCACCCTTAGGAAGAACGTTCAGTTTTGGTGCCTGGCCTGGGGCATTCTACTTTTGCATTGCAGTTGTTATATATATAGTTGATATGTATATATATATATATATATATATATATATATATATATATATATATATATATATATGTATATATGTATATATGTATATATGTGTATATATGTATATAGACCCTTAGTTCTGTGCATATGTGATGTAAGCATGAGTGTGCTCTTTCTGACTACTGGTTTGCTTGCAAACTAGATCTGAGGTAAAGGCAGAGGGGGATTGTGGGTATTAGATTGTCTCGAGCTTCTTCTCGATGCAGAGCTTGCAAGCGGCCGACACGGAGCCGAGGATCGGCTCCGAACCCATGTGTAAGAACAAAGGCGAGATGAACACTCCACATGGAACGTTATGGTAAGGACATAACTTCTATTTTCCCCAAGGATACAGATTTCACTTCTACACGTTAACATCCCCAAGCGGTTGGACAAATCTACCCCCAAATCAGTTGGCAGAGCCTCAAAAGCAAGTACTCTCTCAAGATTAAAGGCTGTTCAGACTGTACCAGAAGAGGAAAAGGGACAAGGTTTCTATTCAAGACTTTTTCTGGTACCCAGAAAAGACAACTCATGGCGTCCTGTCCTGGACATGTCTATCCTAAACACCTTTTTGTTGATTCCAAAGTTCAGGATGTTTACTTTTAACCAGTTGCTTCCCATGATGGACAAAGATGCCTGGCTGGCAACACTGGATTTAAAGGAAGCCTACCTGCACATCCCGATCGGGGAATCTTGCAGAAAAATACCTGTGCTCCAAAGCAGGATGCATGCACTATCAGTTCTCTGCACTGCCCTTTGGCTTGTATACCGCGCCCAGGGTATTCGCAAAGTGCCTAGCTCCAGGCATTGCATTTTGCAGGCAAAAAAATATTCAGATATACCCATACTTGGACAATTTTCTAATTCGGGCAGAAAGCCAGGACAAACTTCTGAATCATCTGGCATTTGTACAAAAGGTGTTAACTTGTTTGGGGTACACCATAAACGAAAAGAAATCTTCTGTTACCCTGTCAACAAATTATATTTCTATGAGCAAGCTTGAACACAACTTCCCAGATGGCTTTCCTCATGCCAGAGAACAAATTCATTTGACATCTTCAAATTAGCGGCCACAAAAACCCTATCTGCATGGCAAATGCTGCAAGCCTTGGGGTTCATGGCCGCGTGCATTCTACTAATTCCGTATACAAGACTGCATACGAGGAAATTGCAATGGTATCTGAAAAGCCTATGGTGTCAACATTCTCAGGATCTAGAAGCAATGATTCCTGTCATACCTGGTCTACGGGTGGAATTATTTGGTGGACAGAGGCTTGCCACCAAAACAAGGGGCTACCATTCACCCTGCCACCCTAACAGACGCATCAGACTATGCATGGCGAGCTCACCTGGCAGGGAAGTGCATTCAGGACAAATGGAGCCCAAGTCAAATGCAACTGCATATCAATCAAAAAGAAATGTTAGCTGTACAGAATGCTCTGACAGCCTTCAAGGACCACATTCTTGCAGGACAGTTAATGGTAGACAGAGACAACACCACTGTTATGTGGTACATAAACAAGCAGGGGGGTACCCATTCTTACCCCCTCTGCAGACTAGCAATGGCTCTGTGGAACACAGCCTTTAACTACCAAGTGCATCTACAAGCTCAATTCTTGCCAGGAAAACTAAATACATTGGCAGACTAAGCAGAAATCTCATAGACCCACACGAGTGGAAACTGGAACCAAAGCTTTTCAACATGTTGATTAACAAATGTGAGATCCCAGATGTAGACCTGTTTGCCCCCCCCCAAAAAAAAAACTACCAATATGATAAATTCTGCACAAGGACTCCCCACAGACAAGCTTGGAAAGTCGATGCTCTGTCCTTCAGCTGGAAAAATTCAGTTTGCCTTTTTTCCTCCTCGCTCCTCTCCAAAGTACTACTAAAGATCAAACAAGACAAACCAAGGATGATTCTGATTGCACCAGACTGGCCACGCCAACACTGGTACGCCCTTTTGCGCAGTGTTTCACAGCTAGCCCCATGGCACCTACCTCAGACCCCCCTACCCTGTTGTCTCAGCAGGAGTGCCAGATTCTGCACCTCCAGCTTCAAACTCTGAACCTGACAGCCTGATTAATTACCTAATCTCTCCGTTACCATCCCTCAGTAAACAAGTGTTGGATGTCATTTTGGAGGCCAGGAGGCCTAGTACTAGAAAATCTTATGCTGAAAATGGAAGAGATTCTGTGACTGGAGCCAAACTCAAGGGATGGCCACAGCAGCGCCCAATTTACATCAGATTCTTCAATACTAACTGCGATGCTTCACAAGAGTCTTAACTTTTCCTCAGAAATTCACGCCTCAGCCATTTCAGCTCATTACAACACAGAACCCACCCCTCTTTTCTCACCCACTGCTCAAGCAGTTCCTCAGAGGGGCCAAAAACTTAAGACCACTCAGGAGAGCCCCAAATCCAGCCTTGGACCTTAATTTTTGTATTGGAAAAACTCACTCTCTCTCCTTTTGAGCCAGTTACAACTGCAGAGTTAAAATTTCTTTCTTGGAAAACAGCTTTCCTTTTAGCAATCACTTCAAGAAGAAGGGTATCTGAATTACAGGCCCTTGTGGCAGTGGAGCCTTTCATCATCTTTCATGCGGACAGGGTGTCCCTCAGGACCAATCCTTTCATGTCCAAAGTGGTATCCAGTGTGGCTCTTAATCAGTCATTTAATTTGCCAACCTTCTTTTCTAATCCACAGAACAAAGGGGAATGGATACTGCACTCCTTAGATGTGCACAGACAACTTAGATTTTACTTGGACAGGACTAAACTTCAAAGGAAATCTGAACTGCTGGTGACATTTGCTGCAGGGGCAGAGGGGAAGGCTATTTCAAAGCAAACCATTTTTAAATGGATAGGCCTTTGCATTAATTTCTGCTATAAGCACCAGGGAAAACCTTTCCCACAGGGGATTAGACCCCTTTCAACCAGGGCTGCATCTACTTCTGCAGCCTTTCTCAGAGGTGTCCCTACCAGAGACATCCTAGAAGTTGCTACCTGGAGTTCTGTACATACTTTCAGCAAGCAGAGCTGGCTTTGCCACTGCAGTCTTGCAGGGCTTTATAGCTGCTCCTAATGCTAAATTCCTCCTCCCATCCTTGGCTTTGGGAATCTACCCAAATGTGATGACTGCAACAGTGAAACACGAAGAACATAGTACAGTTGTGTACACTTACCATAAATGTAGATGTTAGTGTATTAACTGTTGCAGTCCTGGTTACCCTCCCTCCAGCCCTCTGACTTCTTTTGGCTATACCTCTTTACTATGCTTTAAAGCTTTTTGGTGTATT
Organism: Protopterus annectens; assembly: GCF_019279795.1. Classification (NCBI taxonomy): domain Eukaryota; kingdom Metazoa; phylum Chordata; order Ceratodontiformes; family Protopteridae; genus Protopterus; species Protopterus annectens. The sequence goes on from NC_056737.1 coordinate 1,398,917,488, forward strand.
TGCTTTTTTGTTGGAGGTATAACCTTGTATATTTATAGATTTAATTGCTTCCCATTAGGGGGCACCTGACATCTGGGGCAAGAAAAACTGAAGTAATGGTGTCTGCTGCATGTTTTATACCCCTGACGTCACAGAAGAAGACAGTAACCGATGCAGGACCCAAGACTTTGTTAATCAGGCCATCTGAGGGCTACTGCAAGCAGATAACCCAATTGTGATGACTGCAACAGTGAATACACTCTAACATCTACATTTATGCTAAGTGTACACAACTGTACTTCCTTTGACCAGAGGTAGCCTCTACTTCCTTTGACTTGCAAAACTCGATCCGAGGTAACAAGGAGAGGGGAATTGTGGGTAAGAGTTTAGCTCGAGTTTGTGGCTTTCGCGAGCTTGGAATATGGTTGGCTCTGTTCCGAGGTCGGAACAGATAACCCAGGCTTCATGACTGAACGAGGATCAACAGTACAGATGGAACGTTAGCCACAGAAGTGATCCCCGGGGCAAATTTCCCATCTCCCATCCAATCATCAAGATTTATCTTGAGTGCTAATGAGGAGCTTTGTTTGATATAGGTAGTTTGTTCCAGCGTATGGGAAGTCTCTGGAACTGGAATCTATCCTTCCAGCATGTTCTGTTTATTGTGCTGACAAGGTTTAGGTCCCTAGAGCGTGTAGCTCAGAGGAATTGGGATTTCTTTAAGTGGAGCATGTCCAACAGCTTTGGGTTTGACATAGCTTTGTTTGTTAGGCAGAGATTGCCTCTGAGTAGGCGATATGCAACAGAGTAAAGTTAGTTTTTTGAGACTGTCTGTGTAGGGCATCTGTTTGAGGCTGGTAACTCTTTGAGGTATTTCTGCGGCCTTTCCAGTTGTTGTGTTGTGAGGTACATACCAAAAGGGATGTTGTACTCTATAATGTGTCTGATGAGTAGAGGGGAACAATGACCTCTTTTTCCTGGATGAGAAGCCTTTTGTGATGAGGTGTGCCACGTAGAAGGATTTCCTGACTACTGTGTTGGTGATTATCAAAGGAAAGACTACTGTCCACCTGTGTCCCAAGGTCTCTTGCACACTTTCGGTGTTGAGTAGACTATTGCCTATGGTAGTTCATGGGTACAGAGTTTTTACCAAAAGGGATGACCATGCACTTTTTTGGCATTGAGCTTGAGACCATGGCTTTGACACCAGGCATCTGTCAGTGAGGCCCTTTTGTAGGATGCCAATGTTGTTAGGAGTTTTAATTATGGCTCCTAGTTTGCAGTCATCTGCGAAGTTTGTTAGCAAAAGACCTTCTGTGTTGGCCTGTACTTTAGAGAAGTTGATAACCAAACAGGAGAGGACCCAGGACTGAAACCTGTGGTACTCCACTTGTCATTAGTCTGAAGTTGGATTTAGTCGGCTACTTTCGCAGTGTCTGTTTTGTCAGTGAGCCAGTTGGCAACGCATCTTGTGACGTAGGGATTTATACCTAGTTTAGTGAGTTTATATATAATTCCAGAGTTGGGGGATTGTGTCGAAAGCTTTGGTGAGAGCTAGATAGGCTGTGTGAACCACCTTACCCTAATCTACGGCTTTGGTGACTGTTTCAAAGAAGTCCATCAGGTTTAGGTGACATGATCTGCCTTTTACAAACCCGAACTGGGTAGGGTCTAGTGTTTGGAGCAAGAAGGGCAAGTACTTTCTTCCTGTGGCCAGGTCTATTTCTTTTGACTTTCCATCCCTATTCGTCAGTTGTGGTGGATGTGGTGGCAGAAAGCCATCCAAGTACTTGTAACAGACACCATCAGATCGGTCTCTATGGGCCTAATCAGGAAAGTTGATCCAGGGCGTTTGTGATGCAAACTGCTATGAAAGCACATTAGTTTAAAAAAAATTATAGTTTAAAAAAAATTATAGCCTTACTGAGGGATCTACCAGTGTTTATAACCTACTTGAACCCAGGTGCCGTACTCTCAAGGGCAGACAATGCAGCAATGTGATACCACAGCAGTGATGCATAACCAAGGAGGAACATTGTACTGCTTGGTCTAATATCTGGCTTTGTCACCTGGTCCGGTACCACCTGGAAAGAAAAACTACATTCCAGAGACACTGAGCAAGAATGTATGTGGACCCAAATGAGCGGATGTTAAAATAATGAATTGTTGGGAATGATTCACAAGTGGTGTGTGCCAGAAGTAGACATTTTTTGCTTCCTTCCAAAACGAGCAACCTGGGAAATACTGTACAAAGGCTCCGCACAGGGGACCAAGAAGGGCAAGTACTTTCTTCCTGTGGCTAGGTCTATTTCTTTTGACTTTCCTTCCCTATTCCTCACTTCTCAGTGTCAAAAAATCGGGGAGGAAGGACCAAGGATGATCCTAGTTCGCACCTTTTTGACCTAAGCAGCACTGTTTTTAACTTCTGTTGAACCACAGGCGCTGCCACAACAAGTGGAGTTGCTAACCTAGAACATGGGGTCCAGTATACAACTCTCCCACAAACACCACACCACCACCACCTGAACTTGTTGAAGCCATCAGGGTTGGATGATTTAATACTTTCTCTTCCAGGCATCTGTTTTCAGAGGATGTCTTGCTTGTCCTAAAACAGGCCAGAAGCCCCATTTCTAAGAAATCAGAAGTGTGGTTTCCCACTGGTGCTCTAGCAGAGGACAAGAACCACTTCAAGACAGGCGGTCTTTGGTAGTATCATACCTGTTCAAAGTATACAAAAAGGTTCATCGTATGTCACATTAAATGAAATGCTGGAAATATTTAAACTTCCACCTTTTGAGCCTGCCACTCAGCTGACCCAAACATTCTCGGCTGAAAGACTGCTGCAATCCTTTCTTAATCACTGTTGCAGTATTCCTTGCTACTGGGATACCCTGCCAAGGTTAGCCATACTACCAGGCAGCTTACTGAAGCATGGGCCCTTCCATTTGCAGTGTGTCACTTATCTTGCATCCGACAATGCGAGGTACACAAGTGACATGAGCACAGCATTTTGTTTTTGGCCTGTATGTCACAGGCTGTGCATCTAGGTACAGACTGTTCAGCCTTTGGACAGATAAGTTCCCTGTTGGGCAGTCTTCCTTTTCTTAAATTTGATTTATTGTAGGTGCATTTCATTCAGAAAAGGAAAATGTGATTGTGGGAGGTAGATTTCAAGGACAGACACAATAAGTACCTTTTTCACTTGTGTGGCACGCAGTCATTGTGTTCTTTTTGCCTGGTCTTGGTCTGTAACCCTGTGCAGCCGTCTTTCCTGTTGGTTTGCCTTGAAAATCAACAACTTAAGCTTGTTCATGTCCTCAATCTTCCTGCCCTGACATTCTCCCTGCTTTTAAGGAGGAAGTTGAAGACATTTGTGTCAAGCCCCTGCTGGACATCTCCATTGTTTGAAACTAAGAACAGTCTGGATCAGACTCCCACCTCTGTCATGATCATATTGGAGGTTAGTATGGGGCCGGCTGTTCTCAACCCCACTGGGGGTTGAGCCAGCATCTGTTAAGGACAGGATGGTGGAACCTCTTCTGGTGATTTTAGAAGTATCAAGGGGATTGTGTAAATTCTTGTCGGGCACTGACTTCCAAGGAAGTTCTTCGCACTACCGATACTCGACACAGACCCGATGACTTCTTTTGCGTCTTCAGTTCTTTCTAAAACTACAGAGTTTCTAAGGCCCAGAGTATGAACTACGCCTAAAACCAGACCCAAGTTCATGCACCTGCTTCCACCATTTTAAGCATTTGATATTGAGGCATGGAAGACCTTATGATGCTTATTAGGGGAAGCCAGCCTACCCCTTCCAAAAGAAAAACTTGTCCCCAGCCGTTGTATCTGACCAGGAGTCCGATGACTGAGGTTTCTGAATATGGAGACATGCAACCCCTATCTGCTTGAGGATTCAGATGCAGAGGAATCCATTCATTCTGCCTCTCCTCCAGAGGATTTTTCATTTGGTGAAACCCTACATACTTTAAGGGAGCATTTCCAGTGGAAATGTCAGAACTATCCTCTGTCCAAAAAGCGACTCGGGGAATTCTTAGACTTACCACAGCACAGACCTTTAGCCATTCCACCTGTTTTGGATGTTGTGGATGTCTTTCTAGAGTCCAGTTTGACTCCTGACACCCTTCCTGCTCCTCCCAGGAATCCTGACGGGTATTAGAGTCCCTAACTCTCCAAATTTATTTGCAGAAATCCTACTGCTGACCCAGAGGTAATCTCCCAAGGACCTAAAGGAGTAAAAGCAACCATAGCTAAGAATCTCTCTCTCCCTCTGACAGTGATTCAGAAGTTTTAGACAGATGGGGTAAATTATACACCTCTGCAACTTTTGCCATTAGAGCACTAAATTGTCAGTTCCACATGCTAAAGTACCAGCAACATACCATGGGACTTCTCAAGCTAAAAAGGTCTACCTTTCCTGCTTGTGCAGAAAATAGAGATACAGGAGCTTGTGTGTCCTGCAAACCAAGTTACTAAACGCACTTTGCAGTGCGTCTTTGACACCCTTGAAGCATCTTGCAGGGCAGCAGTCACAGGTTCTGTACTTAAGGCATGCTTGGCTTAAGGAACAGACCTTGCCAGACCATGTCAAATCAAAGCTATTGGACGCACCATTGAACAAACAATTTGTTTGGCACAAAGGCAGAAGAGATCTTAAAGATGGAAGAAAAATTTAAATCTATGCAGACAGACTTGTTACAGGTCCAGCCTCTGAGGTTCAATAGGTATTACCCCTCCAAGCACTGGTCCTTTGTGGCCCCCTCCAGACCAGCTCAGACAAGACCTTGGGGAAGCAGACAGCAGTCCCAGGGAATGCAGAGATCTAAGCAAGGGAGTTTCTCCACTTCACTTCAAAAACAGGGAGTGCTAAGCTACCCCCTTATGGAAAGGACTCAAAATAACTGTACACCTCCACCCCTTACCTCTGCCCACCTGCTTATGCCCCTAGGAGGAAAACTCTCCTCCCATGCAAAAAACTGGGCCTCTATTACCAACGACAGATGGGTTCTCAACAGTGTCTCAAGGATACAAATTTTATTTCCACCCACTGCCAACCCCAAAAGAGTTCCCAGATCTTCCTCCAAACCAGTGGGCAGAGACCATAAAACAAGTCCATTGCCTGTTTCTGCAGACCGGAAAAGCCAAGGTTTTTATTCGACTTTTCCTGGTACCCAGAAAGGTGGGCACTTGGCACCCAGTCCTCTATCAATTCTAAACACCTTCCTGGTGATACCAAAATGCTCACCCTCCAGCAGCTTCTTCCTGTGCTTTCCAAGGATGCTTGGTTAGCCACCCTAGACCTAAGAGGCCTATCCCAATTAGAAATTCTTGCAGGAAATGTCTACGTTTCAGGGCAGGATCTATGCACTTTCAGTTCTCTGCGCTTCCCTTTGGCTTATCCACTGCTCCCAGAGTTGTCACAAAATGCCTGGCTCCAGCCATTGCTTTTTGCAGACAAAGGAATATTCAAATTTATCCCTGCTTAGACTGCCTGATTCAGGCAGACAGTCAGGAAAAGCTGTTACAGCACATGACCTTTGTAAAGGTCCTACTGACCTCCCTAGGGTTATACTATAAACAAAACTAAATCCTAACTAGTCCCCCACTCTAATTGTATTCTTGGGAGCAAGCCTGGACACAGCCTCCCAGATGGCATTCCTTACTCCGGAAAAACAAGCCTACCTGACAGGCCACTTCTCTCAACTAGCCGCCAGAACCCAGTTATCTGCAAGGAAAATCCTGCAAGTTCTAGGGTTCTTGGCATCCTGCATTCTACTCATTCCATATGCCAGACTGCATATTCGGAAACTACAATGGTACCTAAAAAGCCTTTAGTGTTAACAATCTCAGGACCTGGAAACTGTCATACCTATAATACCCTTAGGAACGATTTTCTTTGTTGGGCAGCAGCATGCATCCACAACAAGGGTCTTTCCTTCTCACAATCCCACGCTGCCCAGACCCTAACCACGGACGCATCAGGTTATGCCTGGGGTGTACACCTAGACAGCAAATGCATTCAGGGCCATTGGAGCCCACATCAGATATATCTGCACATCAACCAAAAAGATATGTTCGCTGTCCAGCACGCACGAACAGCTTTCAGACCCCTCCTACTGATCAAAACAGACAACTCCACTGTGATGTATATCAACAAGCAGGGAGGGACTCGCTCGTACCCTCTGTGCAGGCTCACCATGACCCTTATGCACATGGCCTCAGCCATGCAACTACACCTGTGAGCACTGTTCTTGCCAGGTTCTCTAAACACTCTGACAGACAACGTAAGCAGAAAACTTCTGGACCCACGTGCCAGCTAGACCAAAGAACCTTCACCCTTGTAACTCAGAAATGGGGCACCCCGAAGGTCGACCTCTTTGTTTCCCACTCCAACCATCAGCTCAGCAAGTTTTGCACCAGGGAGACTCACTGCAAGGCCTTGGAAGTGGATGCTCTAGCATTCCAGTGGGTTAACCTCTGTCTATGCATTTCCCCCACTACCGCTCATTTACAAGGGTACTGTTCAAAATAAGGGGGGAAAAACAGAGGACAATCCTGATTGCCCCAGACTGGCCACATCAGCACTGGTACCCACTGCTGTGCGCAGCCTGTCACCATTGCCACCATGGCATCTCCCTCAGATCCTAACACTCCTGACCCAGAGGGAAGGAGAATTCATGCACCCCCAATTGCAGACCCTCAATCTGGCAGCCTGGCTTATTCCCTGACCACTGCACAAGCTGCCAATCTCAGCAAACAGGTTCTATATGTTATACTTGAGGCCAGATGCCCTAACACTAGAAAGTCTTATGCTGACAAATGGAAAAGGTTTTGCACCTGAATCCAGGCTAAGGGAGCCTGGACGGCACAGGCCTCCCTACCTCTCATCCTGGATTACCTTGCTAACCTACTGCACAGGGGTCTGTCCTTTTCTATTAAAATTCATGCTTCCGCTATCTCTGCTCATTTCAGCACAGAGCCACCTCTCTTCCCACACCCTCTCATCAAACAGTTCCTAAGAGGGGCTAACAACTTGAGGCCACCCAGAAGAGCATCTACCCCAGCTTGGGACTTAACCTTTGTGTTGGAAAAACTTACCCTGCCCCTTCTTTGAACCAGCAGCTTCAGCAGAGTTGTTTCTCTCATGGAAGACCGCCTTGCTTCTGGCCATCACTTCAGCAAGAAGAGTATCCGAGCTACAAGCACTAATGGCTGTAGAGCCCTTCATCATTTTCCATGCTGACAGGGTCTCCCTCAGGACTAACCCATCCTTCATGCCCAAAGTGGTGTCCAGTGTGGCTCTCAACCAATCCATTAATTTGCCCACTTTTTTCTCTAACCCACAAAACGAGGGGGAAAGGATACTGCACTTTCTAGATGTGCACAGACGACTCAGATTCTATCTAGACAGGACTAAATAATTTAGACTGTTCAATTTAGATAGCTTTGCTGCAGGAGCAGAGGGCAAAGCCATATCCAAAGAAACCATTTCCAGATGGATAGCACACTGCGTCCATTTCTGCTGCAAGCAACACGGCGAAACCTCCCCCTAAGGGGGTCAGGGCACATTCTACCAGAGCAACCTCCACCTTTGCAATTTTCCTCAGAGGGGTCCCCACCAAGGGACATCCTGGAGGTTGCAACATGGACATCAGTTCATACCTTCACCAAGCATTACCACCTGCCTATCTTCAAATCCAGGGCAGGCTTTTCCACCACAGGGCCTCCTAGCCAGCCCCAGTCTTCTTGACTGCCTCCACCCTTTTTTCAGCTTTGGGAATCAACCCAAATGTGATGACTGCAGCAGTGAAACACGAAGAACATAGTACAGTTGTGTACTCTTGCCATAAATGTAGATGTTAGTGTATTCACTGTTGCAGTCCTGGTTTCCCTCCCTCCATCCTCCTTGTCTCTCTCTCTCTCTCCTTACAAGGAAATTTTGATATTTACTTTCTACTGGTGGTGGTGTTCTACCATAACCTAGCTCCCTGGGGGCTCCTGACAGTTTGAGCAAGAAAAACTGTAATTGCGTTGGCTGCCTTATTTTATACTGAAGACCTGACGTCCGTCTTGGAGCGACATCAACCGATGCAGAAATACTAAGCCTCTAGTCTTCGGGCCGACTGAGAGGTACAATGGCAGGGATAACCCAAATGTGATGACTGCAGCAATGAATACACACTAACATCTACATTTATGCTAAGTGTGTACACAACTGTACTTTTTTTCCAGGCCAGCTTCTCCTCTGCTCTGATCGCAGAGATTCTCACTGGAGCCGGAGGAACTTAGACCTCTTTCCAGGGCCTCCGTTCACCGACCCTCCCGGCTGGCATCGGTTGCCTCTATGCGGTCTACCCGAAGTTTATCTGAAGCAAACCTGGACAAAATGAAGGGAAGGTATATTCGTACCCAGATTCAGATTCCTTGTTCTGGAGGGGGGGGCTTGCTTCACTTATTTACCCCGATAACTCCTTCCAGAGACCTGACCCCCGGTATCAGAGTTCTTGGATCTGAGAAGTCCCAAGAGTCAGGGGGTTGGTGCTAATGGTACCAGGTACGTCTACGCTGGCCATAATCTTGAGCACATTGGCTCCGACTCTTGTCGTACCTGAGCAGCTCTGAGCCGAAGCCTGGGTGTCTGATCCAAGGGGTTGGGCATTTCTCCATTGGCGCCGACACTGTCTTGTCAAGGTCTGTCCCTCAGTATCTCTGCTCCATTGGGCTTGGCTCTGATCGCCACGCCAGAGCCAGTCAGAGCAGTAGCCTTGCTAGTTCCTCAGGAGGCTTGTTCTCCCTCTGCGTTCAACGTGGTGGAGAGGGTTCTCTCCAGTGGATTGAGGCCCCTGACTATCTCAGTTGTTTCCACTCTGACTCCCTCGCCTCTGGGTGCGTCGTCTGCCATTTTGCCCGTGCAGGAACAACCCGTGCTCGATGTACCCCAGACTGTTTCCCTCAAGAACCACAAGTAGTTTGCGAGCCCTCTCCAGAGTTCCACCAAAGAGATCCCTCGCAAGCGAACATGCAAAAGGAGGCACTTGAACTCCTCTCCAGAGTCCCTCACTGAGTTTACAGACTTGGAGGAAGGGGAAGGTTCTCCCAGATCACCCCCAACGATGTCTCCTTTGGAGACGTCATGGAAATCCTGTGCCAGCGGGGAGGGGGGGGGGTTTGCTCCCAAACCTTCCTCGGCTGAGTCGGTGTTCCTGGAGGCCTTCGACACAGGTCCATCTACCTCCTGGGTGGTCCCCTCCCCCCACACGGATCCCTTGGTGGACTTCATTACCACCAGGTCATGGAAGGAGACTGACACTGTGGAGCCAATCCCCAGGTGCCCCAATAAGATTTTGAGCCCTCCATTGGACAGACAGAGTTAAAACAAGGGGTCCCCTGTGGACGCCATGGTAGTAGCAGCTGCCACTAAGAAAGAACTGGCCCAGGAAATTTCTACGGTCCATCCCCCGACCGCGAGTCCAGGCCGATGGATTGTCTGGGAAAGTGGACATATACTTCAGCCACCTTTTTTGTAAGGGCACTGAATTAGTTGGCCCACGTTACTAGACTACAGCGAGACCTCGTCAAGGAGTTCACTGAGTTGCCCCCAGAGTCAGTCTCCGGAGGATAAACGCACATTCTCCGCCAGAATGGCCACTCTCAAAGCGGTTACAAGTACGTCCATGCACCTCTCACATGCCACTGAAGGAGCAGTAAGGGCTACCGGGTCTGACATTGCTATGAGGTGACACGCCTGGCTTAGGCTTTGTCAATTCACGGAACACTTCAAGGCGTTTTTTGCGAATGCCCCTTACGATGGTTCTTCCTTGTTTTGGGAAGACAGCTCATGAGACATTAGTCCAGAGTGAGAAGGATGAGAAGACATGGTCTCCCATCGGAATCTGCTTCTCTAACCCCCAAAGATCCTTTTCCAGGAATCAGAGGGGGCAAAAAAAAAATGTGGTTCCGGAAGTCTCAGTATTCCCAGAACACACTAGACTCACCTTCTCTTAGAGTTGGGGGGGGGGTTAGAGAAATTTTGGGTCTCAAACCTTTCTCAGGCCTGTGCAGCAGCCCTGAGGGGTTGCTTGACTGCCCTGGAGGCAGTCGGGGGTCGCCTTTCTAATCCACCTGATGGCATCGCAGTCTGTGTCATCAGACCATTGGGTGCTGCAAATATCCAGAGGTTATACAATCCCCTTTCTAACTCTTCCCATTCCACAAAAACACCTCCCAGAATTTCCTCCCATGCAGTGGGAGGCAGCAGCACTAGAAATAAGAAAATTGCTAAGGAAACAAGTCATCCAGCCCATCCCCCTAGATCAGTCCGAATCGGGCATCTATTCCAGGTTCTTTTTGGTGCCAAAAAAGACTGGGTACCCAAGGCCCATTATGGACCTTTCCACTCTTAAACCTGTCCATTGCCAAAGAAGTTCTGGATGGTCACTACAATCCATCCTGCCTTACCTGCAGGAGAACGACTGGATGTGCTCCATAGAGCTCCAGGACGCGTACTGTCGCATCAAAATGCACAGACGCTCCAGGAGGTTGCTCCACTTTCGGCTAGGGGCCAGTCAATGTCGATTTCGAGCCCTACCTTTTTGGTCTCACCTTTGCCTCCAGGGTGTTCACCAAAGTTATGGCAGTAGTAGCGGCTCACCTGAGGCTTCAGGGGATACAGGTCTACCTGTACCCTGGACAATTGGCTCCTCGCCGCTCCACCAGGTGTCTACTTTGTCAGGACAGGGACGATTTCCTGAAATTGTCAGACTTGCTGGGCATCACAATCAACATATCCAAGTCTTCTCTAGACCCTGTACAGGTCTTGGATTATATAGGAACGAGAATCAATACTTCTCAAACCAAGGTTTTTTTTACTCCAGAAAAAGTCCTAAACTTACGACTTCATGCATCTCTGATCCTACAGTCTTATCCACCAGCCGAGATGGTTTTGAGAGCCTTGGATTCTATGGCAGCCATTATTCTTCTTTCCTGTACTCATCTTCATATCTTCATATGCGAATTCTTCAGTGGATGTTCGCGGTTCAGTGGTCCCTTTTAGATCTGCCATTGACATATCCTATTCGGGTCTATGTTATAACCGTGAATGATCAAAAGATCCATCTCTGTTATATCGACCACAAGAAAAAAAAAAAAAACAGAGCGAACAGCCAGAACAGCAATTTTTTCCCAGGGAAATAATTTTCTGTTCCAAAAAAAAAAAAAAACTCACACTAAACACTATTTTAAGTGGGGGGGGGGGGGCTTCACCACCCCACACCCCCCTACTTAAATGTACCAACTCAAAGATCGCACTACAGTTATGGAAGCAGCCAAGTGACTTTTTTTTCCCAGGGAAATTTGTTTAAAAGCCGCTTCGTCATTTTGTGTTTTCGACATTTGCAGTTCAACGAATTCACATTCGACATTATGCGTCTTCGATGTTCGTGTTTCACTGTTGCAGTCATTACTCTTGGGTTATCTTGCTGGCAGGCTACCCTCAGTCGGCCAGAATTCCAAAGTCTAGGTCTGACGTCTGTTGCTGTCACCTCTTCCCTGATGTCAGTGCGCCAGGGGTATAAAAGATGCAGCCAACGCCATTTTCTCCAGTCTTTCTTGCCGCGCGGTGCCCGAAGCAAAAGCAGTTTGCAAGTGCCGGTCGGCCGACTCTTGAGATTTTCAAATCCGAATTTCAGAACCGAAGTCTTCATTAAAGCTAAGTACCCCATTGGGAAACTTTTTTTTCTTGCTCCAGACAGATGTCAGAAAAAGTTAACAATTGTATTTCTTGTGGGAAGCAAATACCTCATAAGGATTTTCACTCTTACTGTATTCCTTGCCTAGGCCCTGATCACAACGTTGCTAGCTGTCGGTTTTGTGCTAGATTTAACCAACGCACTATTAAGCATCTGTTCGATTTTGCATTTCTTTACTTTGGCCAAAGATTTAATTATATGATGCCGTCGGAACAGCCGACAACCAATTTACAAAAAATGCAAGGAAAAGGATAGGCATCCGAGGTCCAAAACCGATGACTAGGCCTCTGCTAGGCCAGTCGATGGTTCTTAGTGAGGCGCTTTCGCAGCCCCTGGCACCTGCTACCTCAGAGCCACAGGCCGCTTCTGACTCCCATGTGGAGCCTACTGGGCCTCTGGATACTCAAGGTATTGGACACTCTGAAATCATTCTCTCAGATGGGTCCGGAGCAGCTGAGCAGGCATCTGCTTCTGAGGGTGTCTTCAGACCTACACAACTATATATTAAGCCATCTTCAGCTTCAAAGACTAAAGCAGCTCTAAAGACAAAGAAACAAGTACAGCATTCTCCTACTCAGACTTCCATGCCTAAAATAACAGATGCTCCAAATGTCTGAAGACCTAATTACTTTGATCAGGAGCTCCCATCCCCCTCCTGATGAGAGGCCTAGGCAAGAGACAGAGTATGATTCTTCTGATCAGGTAATTCCCTCAGTCCTCTTCTGAACAGGATTATTCCATGCTTCCCTATGAGGATTCTGATGCTGAAGAATCCATTCCTTCAGCCTCTCCTCCTGAGGATTATTCTTTTGGGGAAACCCTGCATACCATGAGGGAGCATTTCCACTGGGAGAGCCAAGATTATTCTGAATCTAAGAAAAGGCTCAGAGACTTTCTGCTACTTCCTCAGCACAGACCCCTTGCTATTCCACCTGTTCTAGACATTGTAGATGTATTTTCAGAGTCCGGCCTGTCCCCTGACTCTCTACCCCCTGCACCTACTAAGACAGACGGGTACTATAGGGCCCCGGATTCTCATAAATTCCTATATAAAAACCCCGCTGCTGACCCGGAAACTATCTCAGGGTCCCAAAGGGGTTAAAGCTTCCACTGCAAAAAAAACCTGTCCCCTCTGTTAGGGATTCTAAGGCTCTAGACAGATGGGGGGAAAAAGTCTGCACTTCTGCTACCTTGGCTGTAAGGGCTTTAAATTGTCAGTTTCATATGCTTACATGTCAGCAATATTTAATGTCGCTGCTTAAACAGAAATTGTTGACAAATACTGAATGTTCAGAGAATAAGGAATTGCAGGATTTATTGCATGCAGCTGAACAAGTGGGAAAGCATACTTTGCAATGTGGTTAGGATTCACTGGAGGCCTCTTGTAGGGCCGCTGTTACAGGTTCTGTTATTAGAAGGCATGCTTGGTTAAAGGAACAGAATCTGCTTGATCATGTTAAAGCAAAATTATTAGATGCACCATTACAGCATGATACTGTGTTTGGTACTAAAGCAGAAGAGGTGTTGAAAAAAATGGAAGATAAAGCAAAATCCATGCAGACAGTCAAGGATTTCTTACAGGTACAGCCACCCAGGTTTAGCAGGGAACTGGCCTTCTAAAAATTGGTTCTTTCCAGTGTCTGACAGACCACAGAGGCAGATACAGGCGTCCAAGATGCAGATCTCAGCCCCAAGGCTCATACAGGCCTAAACAATGGGGTGCTCCTACTGCCAAAAGCGGAGAAGACAAATCACAACCTTACAGGAAACAGTCCCAATGACTTTCCTCTGCCGGATCCAAGCACTTTTCTTTTGGCAGCCCCCTTAAGGGGAAAACTAGCACTTTTTCCATCAAATTGGCAAATGGTTACCCAAGACAAATGGGTCCTGAACATTAGTGTCCCAAGGCTACAGGTTCCATTTTCACACTCTACCAAGGTCAAAAGGTATGCCAGACCTGCCACACCATCAATGGGCAGAGGCACAAAAACAAATTACAGCCCTCATGGACATGAGGGCCATTCAGCAAGTACCACAACAAGAGCAGGGGCAAGGATTTTACTCCAGACTTTTCCTAGTACCCAGAAAGGATAAAACCTGGAGACCAGTACTGGACCTGTCTATCCTAAATACGTTTCTGGAAGTTCCAAAATTCAAGATGTTGACTCTACAGTAGCTACTGCCCATGCTGGGCAAGAAGGCTTGGCTCGTAACTTTGGACCTAAAAGAGGCATACCTGCATGTCCCAATCAGACAATCTTGCAGAAGATACCTTAGAGTCATAGCTGGCTCAATGCATTACCAATTCTCTGCACTGCCCTTTGGCTTATCTACTGCACCCAGGGTCTTCACAAAATGCCTGGTACCAGTAGTTGCGTTTTGCAGACTAAGGAATTCAAATATATCCCTACTTGGACGACTGCCTAATTCAAGCAGAGAACAAAGACATTCTTCTAAAGCATCTGGCGCTTGTAAAAAGATTATTAATTGGCCTAGGGTGCACAGTAAACGAAAAGAAATAAAAACTAGTGCCCTCTCAAGAGATAATATTCCTGGATGCAAGCTTAAATACAACTTCCCAGATGGCTTATCTCAAGCCAGACAAAAGCAACTTACTTCAAGAAATTGGCAACAAAATCCTACTTATTTGCAAGGAAAATCCTGCAGGCCTTGGGTTTTCATGGCATCCTGCATTCTACTAATTCCATATGCCAGACTGCATATGAGGAAACTACAATTGTATCTTAAAAGTGTTTGGACTCAGCATTGCCACAGCCTGGAGACAGTAATTGCATTCATTCCCTGACTGCAACAGGAGTTTCAATGGTGGGCAGAAGCCAGTCACCACAAGGGTCTGCCATTTTTTACCCACAGCCAGACAGACACTGACAATGGATGCATCCGATTATGCCTGGGGGGCCATTATGGCAGGAAAATGTATTCAGGGCACATGGCCTGCAAACCAGATGCATCTTCACATCAATCAAAAAGAGATGCTAGCTGTTCAAAATGCCCTGACAGCTTTTAAGGACCTGCTTCATCCAGGACAGCTACTGATAGACAGACAATACTACGGTCATGTGGTATGTAAACAAGCAGGGAGGTACACATTCCTACCTCCCCTGCAGACAAGCAATGACCTTATGGGACACAGCATTGGCTTTTCAAGTTCACCTGCAAGCACAATTCCTGCCAGGAAAAACAAATACTCTGGCAGACGAACTAAGCAGAAACCTCATGGATCCCACGAATGGAAACTGGATCCACAAGTCTTCAGCATAACAAAGAAATGGGGATGCCCAGACCTAGATCTATTTGCCTCCCCTCACAATTGCCAATTGCAGAGATTTTGCACAAGGATTTATCGCAAGCATGGAAAGTGGACGCCCTATCCTTCAGCTGAAAAATCTAACAGTATATGCCTTTCCTACACTGCCTCTCCTTCCCAGGGTACTCCTAAAGGTCAGACAAGATGAGCCAAAAATGATACTGATTGCACCAGACTGGCCACACCAGCACTGGTACCCAATCCTAAAGAGCTTGTCTCAAGGTCCAGCATGGATATTGCCTGAAACTTCTCATTTGCTGACCCAACAAAACAATCAGATCCTGCACAGCCAACTCTGGACCTTTAAATCTGGCAGCATGGCGGATAATGTAGCCTTTCAGAACACTCCTCTTTCAAAAGTTGTTATGGATGTTATCTTGGAGTCCCAGTACCAGAAAATCTTATGCAAAAAAATGGAAGAGACTCTGTGCTTGGAACAAGGCATTGACACGTGTACCAAATATCCCTCAGATTTTGCAATACCTAACTGAGATACTGAACCAAGGCCTTTCTTTCTCATCAGTTAAGATTCATGCCATTGCCATTTCAGCCCATTACAATACGTTCTCATTCTTTAATAAGGCATTACCTCAGAGGGGCCAGAAACATTAGGCCTCCAAGGAGAGCACCAATTCTGGCCTGGGATCTCAATTATGTTTTGGAAAAACTCACACGGCCTCCTTTCGAGCCAGCATCAACAGCAGATATAAAATTCTTATCCTGGAAAACAACTCTGCTCCTAGCAATAAACCTCTGCAAGGCTAGTCTCAGAGTTACAAGCTCTCATGTCTGTGGAATCTTTTATCATTTTTCATCCAGACAGGGTTTCTCTGAGGACAAACCGTACATTTATGCCTAAGGTGGTGTCCAGTGTGGCCCTCAACCAAACCATTCACTTGTCTACCTTTTATCCAAATCCACAGAACAAGGGTGAGAAAATTCTGCATTCTTTGGACATACACAGGCAGTTATGCTTCTACGTGGGCAGAACTAAAGCTTTCAGAAAGACTGAGCAACTTTTAGTGTCATATGCTGCAGGATCACAAGGAAAGGCCATCTCAAAACAGACTATTTCTAAATGGATAGGCCATTGCATCCATTTCTGCTATTTTCAACATGGCAAATCAGTGCCTAAGGGCATTAGGCCTCATTCCACCAGAGCAGCAGCCACTTCAGCAGCCTTCCTCAGAGGAGTAACAACCAAAGATGTCTTAGAGACTGCAACTTGGAGTTCAGTGCAGACTTTCACAAAGCAACTACCACTTCTCTTTAAGTCCAGAGCAGGCTTTGCCACTGCAGTTCTGCAGGGCCTCGTAGCCTCTCCTAATCCTATTTAGCTCAGCCACCCATCCTCAGCTTTGGGATTCAAACCAAGAGTAATGACTGCAACAGTGAAACATGATGAACATAGTACAGTTGTGTACCTACCATAAATGTAGATGTTAGTGTATTCACTGTTGCAGTCCAGGTTACCCACTCACCATCCCCCTTTTCTTTGCTGGGACTTATCTGCACTTCTCTATCCTATACAATCTATGTGGTGTATTTGCTTGTAAATGAAGGAAATGTTTTTGTGCATGCATATTTTTCAGCCTACCAATTTGGGGGCACCTGACATCTGGGGCAAGAAAAACTGAAGAAAATGGCGTTTGCTGCATCTTTTATACCCCTGGTGCACTGACGTCAGGGAAGAGGCGACAGCAACTGACGCCGGACCTAGACTTTGGAATTCTGGCTGACTGAGGGTAGCCTGCCAGCTGGATAACCCAAGAGTAATGACTGCAGCAGTGAATACACTCTTAACATCTACATTTATGGTAGGTACACAATAATGCATGCAGGAAGTCCTTGTGGTGGATATGCTCCCTGGAGCTAGTAGAGGGGCGTATGTTTATTGCATCCCCTCCTCAAGCCACGGTGACCACCGACATCTCCCAACTAGGGTGGGGGTGGCATTGCCCGGGCAGGAAGGTCCAAGGCATGTGGTCCCCGAACGAGACCAAACTGCATGTCAGTGTTCTAGAGATGAGGGCAGTCTTATTAGCATTGCAGGCCCTTTATGCCTTCCTTCCTCTGGGAACGATTGCAGTTCAGACAATGTCAGTGGTCTTGGTACATCAACAAACTTGGAGGAACCAGATCTTACCCCCTTTGTCGCGAGGCCATAAGTGTGTGGGAATGGGTGATCACCAGCTGTTTTCTGGTAGCAACGCCCATTTCGGGACGGTCCAATATTCTGACAGACAAATTGAGCAGGACTATTCTAATGCCTTTCTAGTGGTCTCTGAATCCTTTGGTAGAGGAGCAGATCGTCTTCGATTGGGGTCAGCTTTGCTGCAATCTCTTCACATCTCCTTCCAGTGTGAAGTGCAGCGATTCTTCACTCTGATCCCCCCACGGGGATGCTCTGGTCCATGCTTGCCCTCCCAGTCTTCTTTATGCTTATCCCCCTTTACCTCTCATGACAAAAGTTCTACAAAAGGCTCGCTGGTTGGGAAGCAGAATCATCCTCATTGCCCCATTCTGGCCTCAAAGTCTGGTTTCCCTGTCTTTGGTCTCATCTGGTAGTTCCTCCTTGGATCTTGGATCCCATACCAGATCTCATTTCGCACCCCTCGTGGGGCCTTCATCCAGACCTGGGCAGTGTGAAGCTCACGGCTTGACTGCTCCAGTTCCCTTGATTGCTGGGACTAGTTTGTCTTCCTCTGTCAAGTCATTTCTGGTGGCAGCTCATAAATCGTCCACCAGAAAAATTTACCGTAGCAAATTGAAGCGTTTTTCTATCTGGGCTTCTGAGGGATTTGGACCCTTTCACAGCACCTATTCCAGCGGTCCTGGAGTTTTTCACATATATTTTCCAGCAGGGTGCCAGCTCATCTACATTGAAAGTAACTGGCAGCCATTTCAAATTTTCATGTAGGTGGGAACATGGCATGTTCTTCGTGTTTCACTGTTGCAGTCCTCACACTTGGGTTATCTGCCTGCAGGTAGCCCTCAGTCGGCCCGAATACCAGAGTCTTGGGATTTCTGCGTTGGATGCTGTCGCTTCTTCCATGACGTCAGGTCATTAGGGGTATAAAACAGGCAGCCAATGCCATTACATCAGTCTTTCTTGCCGTGAAGCAGCCCGAAGCAGTTTGCAAGTGCCGGTCAGCTGCTACCTGAAATTTTCATTCTTCGAGTTTCAAACTTGAAGTCTTCTAAAGCTAAGCACCCCGTTGGGGATTTTTTTTTTCTTGTTCTAACTGATGTTAGTTGTCTTGCGTGTGGAAAGCAAATACCTCACAAGTTTTCATTCTTAGTGCATCACATGTTCAAGCCCAGACCACAATGTCCCTCGCTGTCAGTTTTGTGCCTTGTTTAACTCTCGAACCATTTGTCATCGGGCTCTTTGTCGCTAAATTATTTCACTCTCATTCTCCATATTCCGAAATGGCTTCAATAAGCCATCCGACTATCTATCTTCCAAAAAACGTAGATAGAGACAGACTGCATAGGTCCAAAACTGCCGACACTTCTGTTAAGCTAGTCACCAGTCCGCTGATACTTAGTGAGGCGCCTTTGCAGGCCCTGATGCCTGCTTCTACAGATTCGCATACCTCTTCTGAAGTCCATTCGGAGTTCGGTATGCAGCGAGATGATGCTGCTTCGACTATGGAACCTGCAGATGTCTCTACCTTGGATGGGTCCGGAGCCGCTGTGCAGGCACTGGCTTCAGAGCATGTATTCCGACCTACCGATTTTCGTATTAAACCAACAACTTAGTTTTTAGCTAAAACTACCGAGTTTCTCAGGCCCAGAGTTCACACTACACCTAGAAAACAGACTACCAAAAGTGCATGCTCAAGCTCCCATGCCACAGAAACAAATGCTTGGAATGGCTGAAGACCTTGTTACTCTAATTAGGGGAAAGCCAGCCTTTCTCTGCTAAAAGACAGAATTGAGTTTCCTTCTGATTCTACAGACCAGGAGTCCGTTGACTCTGACCCTTCTGATTACCAGGACATACCCTTATCAGCCTATGAGGATTCAGATGCAGAGGAATTAATTCCCTCTGCTTCCCCTCGAGAGTATTTTTCTCAGGATCTGGAAACGGTGGTTCCTGTCATTCCTTGTCTAAGGGCAGAGTTTCTTTGGTGGGCAGAAGCATGCAACCACAACAAAGGACTGCCTTTCACTCAACCCCTCACCGCCTAAACCCTGACAACAGATGCATCAGACTATGCATGGGGGCTCCCATGGCAGGCAAATGCATTCAAGACAAGCGGAGCCCAGGACAAATTCTCCTGCATATCAGTTGAAAAGAGATGCTAGCTGTACAGAATGCTCTGACAACCTTCAAATACCTATCCTTCCAGGACAGCTGCTGATAGACAGGCAACACCACAGTTATGTGGTACATAAACAGGGGGGAAACCCATTCTTACCCACTCTGCAGGTTAGCCATGGCCCTGTGGAAACACAGCCTTGAGCAGCCAAGTGCACCTACAAGCTCAGTTCCTGCCAGGCAAACAAAATTCACCAGCAGACGACTTAAGCAGAAATCTACTGGACCTTCACAAGTGGAAATTGGAGCCAAACTCCTTCAAACCTCTAATACAGAGATGGGGGACCCCGGATGTGGGCCCTCTTTGCCTTTCCTAAGAGCCACCAGTTGAGCAAATTCTGCACCAGGAACCCTCTCAGCAAGGCCTGGAAGGTGGATGCCCTATCCTTCACATGGGAAAACCTCTCAATTTATGCTTTTCCTCCTCTGCCCCTCCTCTCAAAAGTGCTACTCAAGATCAAGCAGGACAGGTCAAGGGCAATTCTTATTGCTCTGGACTGGCCAGGCCAGCACTGGTACCCACTCCTATGCAGTCTGAGTACAGCAGCACCCTGGCACCTACATCAGACACCTTCCCTGCTGTCTCAGCAGGAGGGACAGGTTTTGTATCCACAGTTGCAAATCCTAAACATTGCAGCCTGGCTTATCCCCTGAATGCACCACCAGCAACCCTCAGCAAACAGGTGCTGAATGTTATTCTTGAGGCTAGAAGGCCTAGTACTAGGAAATCCTATGCTGAAAAGTGGAAAATTTATTGTTCTTGGAGTCTGTCTCAAGGAAGGGACACAGCAGTGCCCTCCTTACCTCAATTCCTTGATTACCTAGCAGAGCTGCTCCACAGAGGTATATCCTTCTCCATTAAGATTTCTCAATCTCATCAAATAGTTCCTGAGAGGGGCTAACAATTTAAGGCCCCCTAGGAGAGCTCCCACCCCTGCCTGGGACCTTAACTTTTTACTGGAAAAGCTCACACTTCCCACTTTTGAACCTGCTGCTTCAGCAGAGTTAAAATTTCTCTCTTGGAAAACAGAAGAGTGAGTTACAGGCACTAATGACTGGGAACTCTTCATTATTTTCCATGCTGACAGGGTTTTCCTCAGGACTAACCCATCCTTTATGCCTAAGGTGGTGTCCAGCGTGGCTCTAAACCAATCTCTCCATTTGACAATCTTCTTCCCTAGTCCTCAGCATAAAGGGGAAAGGATCCTGCACGACTTGGACGTGCACAGACAGCTCAGGTCTTACCTTGACAGGACTAAACCTTTCAGAAAATCTGACCAGCTGCTAGTCAGCTTTACTACAGGGGTAGAGGGCAAGGCCATTTCAAAGCAAACCATTTTCGAATGGATAGCACACTGCATCCATTTCTGCTACAAGCACCATGGAAAACCTACCCCTTAGGGGATCAGAACACATTCCACTAGGACTGCTTCCACTTCTACAGCATTTCTCAGGGGAGTCCCTACCAGGGACATTCTGGAAGCTGCAACCTGGAGTTCTGTACACACCTTCAAGCATTACCACTTACCTATTTTTTTCTAAATCCAGAGCTGGATTTGCTGCAGCAGTCTTACAAGGCCTGCTAGCCAGCCCTAATACTTCTTGACTGCCTCCACCCTTTCTCAGCTTTGGGAATCAACCCGTGTGTGATGACTGCAACAGTGAAACACAAAGAACATAGTACAGTTGTGTACAATTACCATAAATGTAGAAGTTGGAGTGTATTCACTGTGCAGTCCTGGTTTCCCTCCCTCCAGCCCCCTGGTCTTCTTTATCCTTTCTACCTATCCTCTTTATGGCCATTTTTAATGGCAGTGGTATTTACTTTTTACTGGTGGTGGTCCACACCATGCAGTTTCCTGTTTTGGTGGCTGCTGACATTTGGGGCAAGAAAAAACTGATGTAATGTCGTCAGCTGCATGTTTTATACCCCCTGATGACCTGACGTCATGGAAGAGGCGACAGTATCAGACACAGAAATCCCAAGCCTCTGGTATTTGGGCTGACTGAGGGCTACCTGGAGGCAGATAACCCAAGTGTGATGACTGCAACAGTGAATGCACACTAACATCTACTTTAATGGTAAGTTTACACAACTGTACTTTCTTTAGCTTTTTCCAGACTTTTCAAAACATTTATTAAAGGTACCTTTTAAGACCCCTGGTTAAGGATCCTACCCTCCTTTGGATCTTACCCTAGTTTTACAAGCCTTGGTTGCTCCACCTTTTGAGCCTGTTGTTTCTGTGGACTTGAACTTTTGTTTCCTGGGAGACTGCCTTTTTAGTAGCCATTACCTTGGTTAGGAGAGTTTCAGAACTCCAAGCATTATCTGTAAAACCTCCATATATGATCTTTCATAAAGACGTGGTTTCCCTTCATACTAATCCTTTTTTTCCCTGCCTAAAGTGGCCTCAATATCAATCAATCAGTCAACTTACCTGTCTACTTTCCAAATTTTCAGAACAGGTGTGAATATAAATTGCATTTGTTAAACATGCATAGACAGCTACGCTTCTACTTACACAGGGCTAAAGCCCATCGCAAGTCTGACCAGTTTTGTGTCCTTTGCTGTGCCCTTTCTGGGCGAACTGGTTTCTAAGGTGACTATTGCCAGATGTATTTCCCTATGCATCCTTCAGGTTTACGAAGATAAAAACGGCTTACTATCAAAATTTCGAACCGCACTCCGTCGACTGTACAATCATCGAACACGGAAGTTCGAAAACGGGAATGTCGAAGTCAAAAAAACAATCTAGGAATGGGTTTTAACCTGGGTCGAGGTAGGTGTTCAGTATTATTCCGAACTACAAACATCTCCCCTACCTCGACCCATGTTAAAACCCATTCCTAGATTGTTTTTATGACTTCGACATTCCCGTTTTCGAACTTCCATGTTCGATGATAGTACAGTTGACGGAGTGCAGTTCGAAATTTTGATAGTAAACCGATAAAAACATCTCTTCCAGGTAGCCAGTTCTACCAGGTCCATGGCTACATCAGCTGCCTTTTGGTCTAGAGTGTCTTTGGATGATTTGTGTGGCTGCTATTTGGTCCTCATCTCATACTTTTTATTTCTCATTATAAATTGGACATGATTTCCAGAGGGAGAGCATCCTTTGGCTCTGTGGTGCTCCGAAATATTCTGTGAGGGCCTTCCAGAGTTTATTTGGTAGCTGGGGACTCTGTCCCACAGGTTGATGATCAAATTAACTACTTCAGATAAAGAAGTTATGTACTCACCATAACATTCCATCTGAGTAGTTAGACTTCATTTGATGTTAAGTTGTCAATCTCGCCTTCATTCTTGCTGGATGGGTTCGGAGCCGAACCTCGGCGCCGACTCGGCCGAATACTAAAGCTCGAGAGCTATTTTTACTGTATCAAGGCTATCCTATGTCCCATAATGCTAGGCGAAATATACCCAGATCTCGTTTGCAGCTTAGCTACGAGGTTGCGTTTTCACTGGCTCCAGGTCGTATATTTTTATTAATAACTTTTGAGGTAGTTTTTAGTCACTCTTTTATCTTTAGTATTAGTGTAGTTAGCGACTAGTCTTTCCTCCTTTTTTTTTAGTTGTTAATCTCCCTTTTTCTCCATCCTTAAGGTGGTTGGGCCTCTGACCCCTCCCCTTTTAGTACAGTTTTCCCCTGGTTGGTATGTGTGGGTGTGTGGAATTCTGTCCCTCTACTTAGTGGTAGTTCCCTCTTTTATAGTAATTGTTATAATTTAGTGTATTGTTTTTACAGTATGTCTAAGGATACTAAGGTATCATGTTTCAAGAAGCGTGACTCGTGCTGTCAGAAGATGTCTCTGACAGGCGGTCACACTTGTGTGTATTGTTTGGGTCCTCTGCACCTGCAGGACTCTTGTTCCATCTGCCATGCTTTTAGCCCTAGAGTCCTGCAGGAGCGCAGAAACAAACTCGTACTTAGAGGCTTGTTAAAGCCTGAAGATTCCCCGGCTAAGACCATGGCTGGGAAACCTTCAAAGCCCACCAAATCGTCTGCTCCATGTTTGGAGCTGGCGCAGAGCGGTGCTTTTGCTGCCTCGTCGGTTCCGGCCGGAACCGAGGCATCTAGACCTCAGTCGGCTCAGACTTTAGTGTCTGAGCCGTCCCCGAGCAGAAAGCGCTCTAGGTCTCAGTCTCTTGAGTCGGTTAGATCGGCTCAGAAGTCTCCACTCTTGTCGGAGCGGAGCCATAGATCTCATTCCTCTAGGTCTTCCAGGCTTTCGGACCATGACCTCGAGAGGGTAGTCGGCCAGCTTTTAAAGTCGCAGGCACTGGCCCAGTTGCTACATAGCCCGTCTCAACAGACAAGGGCTACCCCTACACCCACTCAAGCTCCTCCTCCGGCTACCCTGCTGAGTTCGGAGCCGGAGGTCGTCTAGGTGAGTACTGTGGGGGTGTCAGAACCGATCCCACTGTTGTCGGTTCCTTTGTCTGCTCCTATCCCGTCCTTTGCTCCGTCCTTGGAGGGATCCGGGCGCCGAGACTCCCTCGTCGGCTCCGATGGGGCGAGTGGTATCGGACCCTTGTCCAACCCAGCTCTACCTCTCGGAGCCTTGGCGCAGGTGAGTTCGGCCCCAACATCTGCCTCTGAGCCGTCCCTCTCGGTGCCAGGGGGAGTTCTCATCTCTTCGGAGTTGGGTCCTTCTTCCCTGCCTGACAGGGGCGCCTTTGAGGTGATGAGTGTGCTGGCTCTTAGACCGGCACCACAGTCTGCCTCCTCTTCCCCTCCCTCCACAGTGCCTGCTTCAGCCCCTGCCTACCCTTCTGACCCCAAGCGAGGAGAACCGATGCTCCAGGCTGCCCCATTGGGCCTTTCTTCCTCTTCCGAGGCCTCCCCTGACCCTGTGGGGGAGCCCCCTCAGAAGAGGACATGTAAGAGGAAACATGTTGACTCTCCTGAGTCAGTGACATCTGACACTGACCTGGATAATTCGGAAGGGTCCCAAAGGTCCCCCTCTGAGGATGTCTCCTTCTCTGACATCTTAGAGATCCTCAAACAGAGGGGGAACTGGTCTGCCCTTAACCCATCTGAGACGAGTCGGTGTACCTGGATGCCTTCGGTTCTCGCCCTTCCACCTCCTGGGTGTCCCCGCCTTTCGACCCACTTATGGAAGTAGTGGCTCTGAAGGCGTGGACGGCTCCGGATACTATGGAACCAACTCCCTGGAGGCCCACAAAATTTATTACTGCTCCCACAGATGAGCAGTTTCTTTCCAAGGGTGTCCCCGTGGATGCCATGGTGGCGGCAGCCACTAAGGAGGAGTTGGCTGACCCTTCAGTACCTGTCCATCCTCCTCATAAGGAATCTAGGACGATGGATAGGTACGGCAAGCGGATGTTTTCCTCAGCGACCTTTGCTATGCGGTCGCTGAATTGTTTATGCCATTTCACCAGACTTCAGAGGGACCTTCTCAAGGAACTGGGTGAAATATTGCAGGACCCAACAACTTTGGGGTCTCCGGAAAAGATAAACTCCCAGCTAGGGACCCTGAACTCTATAGTCAACTCTTCCATGCGGCTCATCTCTTATGCAGCCGATGGAGCGAGTAGAGCCGCAGGTACAGGTGTTGCTCTAAGGAAAAAGAACAGCACAGAACCAAGTACAGTTCCCAGGACTAAACCATGGTCCACGATAGTTTCACAATTAACTTCTTTATTAAAACACAATAAGATGGTTGAGCGCGTTCATCTACCCAGTGTAGATTTCATCAGAACACTTACTAATACAAAACATTTCCCTTAAATACTTTAAAATACCCACTTTTTTACCACCTGACTAATTACACCATCTTTGAATTTTTAAAGACATAAAACATACTACATAAAACCAATGTAAATACAGCCCTCACATATTCTTAATGATAAAACTTCCTCAAACACCATAAAATGTCCAAAATATACCAAAAAGTCTTTTTGAATATAAAAAAATATATAAAACCAGGTTAATGACAATACGTGTTCAAAGTATATAGTTCATGTGTGATGGGGAAAAAAATACATAAAATACATGAAATATTTTATCAAGCTATGACAAATATATTATACATTTCTAAAATATACAAATACATTTTTTGAAAGATTGATAAGAAATTAATAAAATTAATAAAAAAATTCCTATTTCTCCTATGCCATTATTAATTTCTTATGAGGGGCTTAGTGAGGATATATTCATTAATACCTGGTGGACTGGCTGCGTTAAGTTTAATTTGCCATTTAATCTCTTTTTCCCCAGTATTGCTTTCATGTTACCCCCCCCCCCCCCAGGGTTAATCTTGACCACTTCTAAGATAGCAAATTTGAAAGAAACACAACCTGCACTTACAACTAAGTGTCTATAAAGTGCATTATTCATATATTTTTCCTTTATACAATACCAAGTGGTCATAAATTCTATTGCGTAACCTATCAGTTTTTACAGCATAAAAACTTGGACAGGAAGTACACTTTCCTAGATATACAACATGTTGGGTCTGACAATTTCCTTTACAAAAAAATATTCTACTTCTAATGTTATTCTCTAAATTAATACTCCAGTTGTAAAATGGACGAACATTGATTGCAATGTCCACATTGATGGGTCCCTATCCTGTCATTATTCCCAACATAATCTCTAAGGTTGAACCTGACATCAATCATTCTTTTGAAATTCATACCAGGTTTGTACACATAAGTGGGTCTCTCACCTAATTTCCCACAGATTCCTTCATCACTAGTGAGTATATTCCAATTGCTGTCCATGATCTTTCTGACTTCCCCTACATGTTGTCCAAATTGTAATATACATGCCCTTTGATATCCTTCACCTGATGTATTACATCTAATTTCTTTCCGTGATAGGAATCCCTTTCCCAGAACTGGTGTATATTTATTACCCCATTCACTAATAAACATATATTCAGTGACGTCCTTAACCATAGATTCAGGGTAACCTTTTTGTGTAAATAGGTTACCAATGAATGCCATCTCAAGAATCATATCTTCCCTTCTAGATGTCATCCTAGCAGCCCTTATACACTGCTCTTTTAAAATGCTTCTTTTCTGTATATAGGAATGATTACTCGAAAATTCCAAGTAGGCATTACAAAAAGTATCTTTCCTAAAAGTCTTAGACTGGAAAGTATATCCTTCACTGAATATGTAAGTATCTAAATAGTTGATTGCCCTTTGGCCTCACCACAGCCCCCAGGGTGTTTACCAAATGCATGGCAGTGGTTGCGGCTCACTTGAGACTTCGAGGTTTCCAGGTGTTTCCATATTTGGACGACTGGCTCCTTACTGCCACCACCAGGCATCAGCTTCTTCAAGCCAGGGATTACGCTGTACAAACCTGCAAAGTGCTAGGCATCTCTATAAATTTAGAAAAATCTGCCTTGTCAGCATATTACCTTCATAGGCGCCGTGTTAAACACGGTTAGAGTTGTCAGCAAAACTTCCTACGCAAAGAGTATACGACATTCGCAGTCATGTTCAAGTTCTGCTACAAGAGGACAGGGTCCAAGCCAGGTTTGTACTGAAAACGCTTGGTCTGATGGCTGTAACAATCACCTTGCTCCCCCTAGCTCGTTTTCATATGCGGATGCTACAGCGGATGCTTTTTTCCCAATGGTCCTTTCAGCAGCTTCCCATGTCACACAAGATTCTCATCACTCAGTCTTGCAAACGGCACCTATCTTGGTGGATGGACTCACCCCAGGTGCTTCAAGGCAGACCGGTTGTTCTCCCCCCTCCGGTTGCCACCGTGACAACGGACGCCTCCCTGATCGGGGGGGGGCATTTTCAAGGCAGGACAGTCCAGGGCACATGGCAACCTTTCGAGTGCCACTTGCACATCAATGTCCTGGAGATGAGAGCGGTGCTGTTGGCTTTGCAGGCTCTCCAGAACTCTCTTCCCACTGGGATGATTGCAGTGCAGGCAGACAATATGTCTGTAGTATGGTACATCAACAAACAGGGTGGAATCGGGTCCTACCCTCTTTGTCGGGAAGCGCTCAGACTCTGGCAATGGGTGATCTCTTCTCAGCGGTTTCTGGTAGCAAAACACATTCCCGGGAAGTCCAATGCCATAGCAGACAGGCTGAGCAGGGACTTCCTCATGCCCTACGAGTGGTCTCTCAACCAACTAGTAGTGGACCAAATCTTCAGAAAGTGGGGTCAGCCTTGCTGCGACCTTTTCACAACCCCTCAAAACAGCAAGTGTCAAGACTTCACCCTCTTCCCTCTTCCGGGCCTCTTTCCCAGAGAAGCTCTAGTCCACTATTGGCCCAGGGGTCTCCTTTATGCTCCCCCCCTTTCCCTTAATCACTCTGTTAGTCCAGAAAGCAACTGCCTTGAGATTCAGAATGATCTTCATTGCCCCTTACTGGCCCCGACAAGTCTGGTTTCCGTTCCTACAACGTCATCTACTGGAGCAGCCCTGGCATCTGCCCATCAATCGGGCAGGATGCAACAATCCCTGTCATCTCTCAACCTCACAGCTTGGTTGCTCCACTTCCAACCCTAGCCAGACTTCTCTTAATCTCTCCGTCAGTACGTCAGATTATCCTTG
Source organism: Protopterus annectens (assembly GCF_019279795.1). Taxonomy (NCBI): domain Eukaryota; kingdom Metazoa; phylum Chordata; order Ceratodontiformes; family Protopteridae; genus Protopterus; species Protopterus annectens. The sequence continues at coordinate 1,398,945,442 of NC_056737.1, forward strand.
CCTCTCACAAGTCTAACACCAGAAGGACGTACGCAAGTAAATGGAAACGTTTCTCTGTTTGGGCAGAAAAGAACCAAGTTGATCCCTTTACTGCCCCTGTCCAAACAGTTCTAGATTATCTTTCAAAAAGGTTCCTCTTCAGCCACTATCAAAGTCCAGTTGGCGGCTATTGCAAATTTCCATGTTGGCTTGTCAGAGTCTAGTATTATATCCCACAAGCTCTGCAAAGCATTTCTGAAGGGTACCCTATTACTTAGGCCCCCAGTCAAAGACCCTCCTCCACCATGGGATCTAAATTTGGTACTGTCGTCTTTAATTCTACCTCCATTTGCACCTGCTGCCTCCTGCTCGTTAAAACTGCTCTCGTGGAAGACACTTTTCTTGGTAGCTATTACCTCAGCCAGAAGGGTTTCGGAACTACAAGCACTTTCTGTGCGCCCCCCTTATCTTTTTCACAAAGATAGAGTGGCTCTTAGGACAAATCCATCCTTCTTACCTAAGGTACTCAGAAAAAAATCTGAATCAGACCATTGATCTCCCAGTTTTCTTTCCAAATTACACTGATAGAGCTGAGAGAAAATTACATTGTTTGGATGTCCATAGGCAACTACGTTTCTATCTGGATAGAACTAAGCCAACGAGAAAATCAGAGCAACTCTTATCTTACGCCGAAGGAAAGCAGGGCCTTCCGGTTTCTAAAGTGACCTTGTCAAGATGGTTGACCTCTCTTTTCTCTTTAACCTATCAATTGAAGCATAAGGAGCTCCCTACCAAGCCTAGAGCTCATTCACCTAGAGCATTAGCATCCTCAGTTGCTTTTCAAGTGAGATTACCTATGGATTCTATTTGTGCAGCGGCCACATGGGCCTCTTCTCATACCTTCATCTCTCATTACAAACTGGATATTGCCTCCAGAAATAGGGCTGATTTTGGTTCCACTGTACTCGAGAGTCTGTTCCATTGAGCCACCCGGGACTAAGGTGCTAGGGACGCTGTCCCATCCAGGAAGAATGAAGGCGAGATTGACAACTTAACATTAAGAAGTTATGTACTTACCATAACGTTCCATGTTAGTTGTCTTCTCGCCTTCTTTCTTGCGTCCCACCCTCCATCCCCCTAGCCTGGAAAGACCTAGAGTATTGGGTGAGATTTTCCTTGTCACCAGGATTATCCCTTCAGCTAGAGCTCTTCTTCCCCTTTGGTAGCCCTGGTGACAAACAAGCTGTAGGGTTTATAGTTCTACATAGCTCTCAGTTTTATCTTTTTCTAGTGGTGGGACATGTCTGTCCATAGTGTTAGCTATCAAACGAGATCTGGGTATATTTCGCCTAGCATTATGGGACATAGGATAGCCTCGAGCCGGTAAAAATAGTTCTCGAGCTTTAGTAAACCCATCCAGCAAGAAAGAAGGCGAGAAGAAGACAACTAACATGGAACGTTATGGTAAGTACATAACTTCTCATCAACCGTCCCTCCCTCCTTCCCCCTGGCCACCTCTTGGCGCTTTCTGCCTTGGCAGACAGAAGAGGGTGCTGTTGCGGCTCTCCTGTTTTCCATGTTTGTGAAAGTTTTTGGGGTATGGTTCATGTTAGCAGTGTAGCAAACTATCTGAGGGAAGGAGATGGAGGAGTGTTATGGATAAGGGGAGGAGCTTGGAGGTCGGATCAGATGCAGGTGAAACTGCTGTCTTGGATCTGGATCCAACATCCCACAGGTTGATGACAAATTTAAGTCTAACTACTCAGATGGAACGTTATGCTGAGTACATAACTTCTTTTTTTGTCTCCTTTCACCCCAGGGCTATGGGAAAAGTTGTGACAAAGCAGAGAGTTTCTACCTGAATTTCCAAAGCCATTTCCTTTTGTTATACCTACCATGGCAAACACCTGGATACTAATAAAAAAGCCCATTCCCCTATAGCCATGGCCTCCTTTGGAGCACTTTTCAGGGGGCTGGACATTGCCTATATTCTAGATGCAGCTGCCTGGACATCTGTCCATACTTTTACCAAACACTACAAACTGGACCACAAGTCCAGATCTAGAGCAGGTTTGCTAGGGAAATCTTGTGTGGATTTTCTAGAAAATAGTTCCAAACCACCCTTTTCTTCTCCCCTTTGAGCTATGGCACTCACCCAAAGGTTGAATATTGCAACATGGGAATAGGACATAGAATAGTTGTGTAAAATCTTACCATAACCATGTTGCAGTATTCTGTCCTACCCTCCAACCCCATGGGGGAGGAGGGGCTTTGCTGGATGATTCAGAACTTGTGCAGCCATCCTTGGACTGGGGCATTCATTTCTGAGGAAGGTACATGGAGATGTCACTTTTATGGCCCATGCACCCTACAGCAAACGTCTGACCTCCCACGTACCTTGCAGCGACTAAAGTTTTTTTTGTATACTGGCTGAATGTTCGGGTTGCTGGGCGGAGGCTAACCCAAAGGTTATGAATACTGCAACATGGAAGAGAAAGACATGTATGGTTATGTTATGGTAAGATTTTACACAACTGTTTTGTCACTGGGAAGGTTCAACTAGGTGAGAACTCCTTTTCAGTGGAGGCCTGGCTAGAGAAGTTCCACATAAGCTTTAATACAGTTGTATGACACTACAGTATTGCAGATTCAGAGAATTATAGCAACTTGTTGGAGGCATTCATATTTCCATACAGCATAAATACTAAAAGCAGAAGCAACTGAGTATACATGGCCATTTAAGGAATGAGGACAACAATTTCAGTAATTTAAAATTGTGATTTGTTTAAAATGAAAACGAGCATCTGCTACCAAGAAAGTGGCTAGAATATTGGAGCAAATGTAAGAAAAAAGTAAATGCCCCAAATTCCTGTGTAATATGCTCAACATGCTGTGCTAAACTTTACTGTTGCTTGTGTTCATCCTGTAATTAACTGCATATAGTGTGCATAAAGTTTGTATTTAAATGGGTGATAGTATTTTGAAAAAAAAATGAATAATGTGCATTATGCTATTGGATGTTTGATTGCTTAACTTTGCGATTGTGACATGTTTGTTCTACCCTAAACTGCAAGTTGTATCCTTTCAAGGGTGTGAAAACTGGTCAGCATCCAAAGCTTCCAGGCAGCTCTCCTTGAGCCCTTCGGTGGTTAGCAAGTGTGCTCTCCCTGCAGGCTTCAGGTGATCACTTGGCTAGCACTTATCCAAGGCTGTGCAGATAGGTTTTTCCCAGAAGTGTAGTTTTCACTTTATCTATTTTTCTAAGGAAATTTTTACTTTTTTTTTTTTTATTTTACACAGGAATATTTATATTCAAGTTAAAAAAATGTGTTTTTAGTTCATTTTGATTTTTTTAAATCATTTTGTGGTGACTTTACCTGATATAGGAAAACATAAGCATTTTTTGTAAAAAGTTATAGTTTAGATTTTGAGCTAATGGAGTTATCACTAAAGTTTATCCTCAGAATTGTAAAATTCCTGTTAGGAGTTTCACTGAATCTTCCAAGCCCTGCTGCCCACTTATCAGGCACTTTTCTCAGCTAAATTATGAAGCAGACTTCAGGTTCTTCGTCCCCTGTCTGCAAGTAGGCTTCATAGGAGTCTTTTGGTAGGCTGACCTGCTTCCTCACTGCGTGAGCTGCAAATCAGTGACTACTGTGACCAGATCAGATACTTTGGACCACTTGGTCTTTTGATCCTGCTGTCACTAAGGACCTGGAGTTAAGCAGGGGCTGTTGGGTTGTCCTTGCCAGGCAAGGGAGAACCATTCTTGATCCTCTCTGAGGAGGGAATGGATCGTACTTTACCGCACAGTCAACTCTTTTTTTTGTGCCTGATTCCCAGGGACGAACCCCCATCCTTGGGTCGCTCTTTTTCTAGGTACGTTCCTATAAAAAGAAAACAGAAAATGAAGTGTATTTTTCTTCTGTTTTACAGAGGATGGGCTGTGAAGACTGATTGGGCTTTGCTAAGGGCTTATTTCAAGCCTTTAATTCTTGACTTTCTGATTCCTTATTGAGTTTTTAAAAAATTAAAAAAGCTTCCTTCTGATCCCTAGTCAGAGGGGGAGGAATTAGCGTGTGAATTTAATTCTCCAGCACCCATCCTTAGAAGTGGTAATCGGATTAAAAAAAATTCAGATGCCCTTAAAGTTACCTTTTTCTGAAGCTATAGCCAGAATGAAAATAGTTTCCATGAGAACCGTGTAACATCCCAATGCTGTAGCCAAAATGTTTACAGCTGGATTTTCCTTAGCCTGCTGCTGTTCCTCCTGTGCTGTTAGTTTTAGAAGAAGCTTTCTTGATTGTCTTTAGGATACCGGACAGTCAGCTCTCATCCTTATAAAGTATGATAGTTTGTATAAGATGTCAAGCCCACAAGTATACATTTTCTTATCCCAAGCCAGATCCTGCAATTATTTTACTCTTTTGATAACAGGAAAGCACTTGATTTAGGAAGAAGGTGTATTTTACTTTAGCCTTCAGAATACTAAATTGTCAGACGTGTATGCCAAAAGTACCTGCTTGCTGCTTTTGAAAATGAGAAAAGTTGACTGCTAACCTTCAGAAATTAAAGCATTTTTTTTAAATTGTTTCTTCTGTAACTTATGCACTTTTAAGTCGTATGAAACTGCTGATGTATCCAGAGCAGCTGTAGCAGTAATGAGAAGATTTATTTGGTTAGATTCGCAAAATTTATCAATGTCAAAGCTGAAATCTTATTCTGCCTTAGGTTTTGTTTTTGGCGTCTCTTAGGCTGAGGTCCTTAAGATTTGATGAAAGAGGAAGTTAATTCAAGGGTTGACACATTTTTTAACCCTCCTTCGAAAGTTTTAGTAGGACATATCCTTTCCAGTTTAGGATAAGACTCAAAAAGAAACAACCTCTGCAAACTGCAACTGAATTTAAAAAAAAATAAAACTGCAATGCGACTCATAAAGGAAGGGAGGGGAACCTCTTCGAACCCAAAAAATTCTGAAAAGGAAAGACTATATGCCATTTCAGTTGTTTCCACTTTCCCTTCCTGGCAGCCCATTAAATTATTTCCCCAAAGTCTAGGTCTTCATTTTCCTCTGTGGCATCTGATAACCTCAGAAGTGGGCTCTGAGAATCATTCAGAAGGGTTACATCTGGCAGTATGATTTCCTTCCTCCTTTTCAGGGGATTCTTAATGCTCAAACCAAAATTTTCTGTTTCCGTCAGTTTTAGAAGGAATGCTCTCTAGGGATTATAGAACCAGTTCCCCTGTAATAAACAAGGAAGGGGGTTTCATTCATGAGTTCTGGTGCCTAAGAAGCAAGAAATTTGGAGGAAATCGTAGACTCTTCTTTAAACTTTCACATCAAAGTCCCAAAGCTTAAGATGGTTTCCTTTGTCTCTCACCCATTATCTTTCCTTTTTGGTAAGTATAGATTAAAGAAATTGCATCACAATCCTCAAGTTAAGGCATTTAAGATTTTCTCTTTGACTTGCATTTTCAATTCTGTTATCCATTGGTTTATCTACAGCTCCAAAGGTATTGATGAAATTTCTGTCACCAGTAATAGTTCATAGCAGATTGCAAGGCATTTGTTTCCCATGTTTAGAAGACTTATTTCTGTGGACTCTTTCAAAATATCAGAGGTCCATGGGCTGGTTAAAAAACTACCTCAGTCTAGGGTTCCAGGTAAATTTCTTCCTATTCACAAGGAAGTGCTTCTGGGATACCTTCTGGATACATACCTCATGAGTGTTTTTGTTCCAGAAGGCAGACCTTTTACAAGGAATAGTTTATGAATTTCTCCACACAGTCTGTGACCTCAGCCATGGAGTATCTCCAGATTGTTTCATGACCTCTACAAGTGTCATGATTCCTCTGACCAGACCTCAATTAAGAAAAATTCAGTGGTTCCTCAAATCTGTTTAGGCCCAACACCAGCTTTCCTTTAATTCCAGTGTTTGGGTTTGTTGAAATGGACCTACTTTTGGGTGGGTCAGTTCTCTCAGCCCAGGTCTCCCTTTTTCTGCTATCTGTCTGCCTGTAACCACAGATGCTACAGACTTTGCTTGTGGAGCTGTGTCCAATGGAGTGAAAGTTCAGGACCTGTGGAGCAAACTGGAAAAATTAAAACAAGTAAATAAATGTTGGGAGCAAAAATGCTCTGTAATCATATTTGGACTCCAGGATCTTTGGTAGTAACCAGACACCACTGTGACTTGATGAACCAGGTTATACTCCCTTTAAAGGGCATCTGTGATAGCTGGGCTGGGAACTAGCAGTTCAGCTCAGTCTTTCAGGCTACTACTTTTCCATTGGAGCAAAACATTGCAGACGAGATGAGCAGGACCAAGGTAGATTCTCATTAATAGAAATGGAACCTGGATATTTTTCAAAATTGATCAGACTGTGGGTAACTCCTCAAATCTATTTTCTGTCATTAATAATAGATCATTTTCTTCTCGGGGACTCCTTGTAGACGGGTCTGGAAGACCGATTACTTCTCATTCCCATGGACAGGAATGTACCTGTTTGCCTTTCCACCATTTTCACTCATTCCCAGGGTCAATCTAAAGCTTCAGAAGAACTCCCCACAGATTATTGTAGGGATTTCCTTTTGGCCCAGTTAACAGTGGTTCTTCCTTTTGAAAAAGGCCAGTGACAACTACCACAGGCTTTCTCACAGACTGGACTTAACTGAAGATGGGGTGTTTGATGCCCCTCAACCTGTGGCATCTTTAGTTGACTGCCGCTATAGTTTAATTCCTTTTTAGGCACCTTATTTCTTGGTACATGTCGCAGGTATTAAGGAGGTTAAGAAACTTGCTGCTAGAAAATCCCATATGGGTAAGTGAATATTTTTCTAGCTGATGCCAAAATAAGAACCAGGAGCCTTTTTAAGGCTCAGATGCCCCCTGGTTGGTTCTTCAGTATTTGTAAGAGAAGTTAAGTAGCCTTTCTTACTCTTCTCTCAAGATTAAGCGGTCTGCCATCTCTGCTTGTCTGCCTTTAGAATCCCCCTTTCTACTTAATCTTGATCAAAACAGTTTTTGAAAGGGGTTTTTCATAATCCTTCCACCTAGAAGATTGGTGACTTCTGTTTGGAATCTATTTCTTTCTAGTGAAAGTTGCACTGTTTTATATTTGAACAAGCACATTAGACTGAATTGAAGTTCTTAATTTGAAAGAACAGTGCTAGTCATTGCTCTGATCTCTGCAAGAAGAGCATCAGCGTTGAAAGCTACAAGGCCATGTCAAACCCAAAGCTGTTGGATATGCTCCACTTAAAGAAATCCCAATCCCTCAGAGCCACACGCTCCCGGGATCTAAACCTTGTCATCACAGTGAACAAAACGTGCTGGAGGGATAGGTTCCTGACCCAGGGACTCCGCATACATGTCAAGCAGAGCGCCTCCTTGGCCCTCTTCAAAAGGAACCTTGATGATTGGATGGGAGATGGGAAATTCACCCCGGGGATCATGTCAGTCGCCCTGCTAGACGGGGGTCCAGAGAAGTAAATATTGTGGGAAGAAATATCCAGGAAATTGTTATGGTTAGGCTTGTATAGGCCCTAGGGCCGATAGCCTAGTACCACCCTATGAACCTATGGTGAGATAACCTTCTCATTTTTAAGGAGAGTACATCATTGAGAATAAATCATTAATGCCTAAAATTGTTTAAAAGCTTGAGTTAAGCTAATCGTCTTCCTGTCTTTTCCAGAGGATTTTGTGTACTCTGCCCATAGACAACTTGGATATATTGACAGCACTAAAATCTTCAGTTCAGGTCAACTGTGTGTCCCTTTTTCTTTCATAGGCAATCAGTGTCAAAAGTTTCCAGTTGTTTTTATGCATGATGTGAATGTATATACTGTATGGAGTTTACGTTGTCAGATGTTAACACTAGATCTGATGCTGTCTTTTCAGTCTGGATTCAACCTGTGGATTATCAGACTTCAGCCTGTCGAGCTCTGCCTTTTCTACCCACAATCCCCCTATCCTCAGGACTACCTCAAGATCTGGATAGCAATGTGGTTGTTGGCTCCTACCAAGGTGTGCCCTTTGCATTTAGCTTAGTTGTTTCCTAAGTCCTCTAACCTGTTTTTATGCATTGTGTTAGGTTGGTGTAGTGTTGTAGTGTAGTAGCACTTTGTAGTTTAGGTAGATTAGTTTAGGTTTTTAGGTTAGGGTTCTGTTAAGTGGGCTTTTCCCACCTTGTGCATATCTGTAGAGTTAGTAGTTTAGGATTTTGTTGTGGGTTTGTTTAGTAATATAGCCCTGCTTTCCTTGTGTGTTGCCTTTTTTGTTCACTTAGAATGGATAAGGATTTCAAGAAATGTATAGTGCTTTGGCACAAACTCCCTTCCCCCAGGATGCACACAACTGATGTGCGTATTGTTTAGAGGCTGCCCATTTGGATTCCTTTTGCTCCGTCTGTAGTAGTTTCGGCACCTATGCTGTTAATGAGAGGAAGGCAAAGCTGGTTTTGAAAGGGTTCCTTCCAGCTCTCAATTCCTCTTTGATCTCCACCAGCAAAGGGGAAGAAGTGTTATCAGGGTCACAAGCTGCAAGGGTCCAAAGCTGTTAAGGGGGTCCAAAAGCATTTGTCTCTCTCTACTGCTATATCGATTCCAAAGGTCCCAAGACCTTCAGCCCTTTAGCAGTTGCTGGGTTTAGTATGTCCTTAGGATCTTCGGATCCCAAGTTTGCCAGCTGTAGGAAGCCTTCAGCTTCTGCTTTTGACATTGTGGAAAGGATGGCTATGTTTCACTGTTGCAGTCATAACTGATGGGATTTCCTGCCATGGAAGCCCTTGGCTGGCCAGATTACCAGAGGATTTTCTTCTCTTGATGTCAGTCATGGCATCCTCCAGCTTCAGGACATCTGGGTATAAAGGAAGTCTGACAGTGCGATAACCTCAGCACTTTCTTGCTGTCAGAGCCAGAAGTAGAGTTCTAGTCAGTGCCTGTCAGACCGCACCAGAGAAGACATGCAAAGCTGAGTACCCTATTGAAGAGCTTCTTGTGCGTTTTTTGACCGATGTCAGAGAAAGTTAACCATATATACTGTGGCAAGCAGCTACCCCACTGGAACTTTCACTCCTTTTGTGTAACTTGTTTGAACCCAGAACACAATGAAATCCTTCTATTCTCATGTTGCAGTATTCTCACTGTGGGATCCTCTGCCTCAGGCGTCCCGAACATCTGGCTCCTATGCAAAAGCTTAAGCCTGGTTGCTGTCAGGTGCATGGGACGTCACATGCAAGGCCATAATCCATGGGCTTTAAATGTGACGTCTGCGCACACAGACCTCAGAACTTCTCTGCTGCAGTTGAACGTCAGCTTGCTTGCTTCGCTCAGCGCTTCAGAAAATGTTTAAAGGTAAGTACCCCCTTGGGGAAAATTTTCATTTTCTTCCTTAGGCTTAGGTTGCTTTTGCTCAGTTTTAATTAGCCGATGTCAGCTAGAAAGGGGAAATGTAAGTGTGGCAGTCAGATTCCGCACAAGGATTCGCATGAGCTTTTCTTGTTTTTCTTGGGCAAATCCCACGACCATACGACCTGTACCATTTGTCAGTCGTTCATTCCCAAAGCCCTTCAGTCATCTGGCAGTCCTCAAACTTTTCATGGAAAACCCAGCGACTTAAGCGATTAGCATTAGGCATGAAACCAGATTCTGCTTTCGAGATGGAGCCACCTAAAAAGGCGGCCAAGGTGGCAAGGCCTACTGTATCTGCCCCTCCGTCAGATGTCAGGCCAGCTACTGCTTTATGGGCTGAGGGACATCCGGAAGAACTGGCGACTTCAGCTTGTACCTTTGTGGAAGCAGCCCGGAAATCTCCAGTTGGCATGTCCATGGAGCTTACTCAGATGTTGGGTTTGGCTGATATTGTGGAACCAGCTTCACTGGACAGCCGCTCACACAACCAGAACAAGACTCATCTGAAGTAGTTAACTTCATTTGTCAGCACCTTTGGGAATCGGATCCGACCTCGGATCTAAGCTGGCAATCTTTCATAGTTTAGATCCGAGCTTCTAGCTCCTCCCCTTCCCCCATAATCCCCTGCCATCCCTGACTGACCTCAGATCTAGTTGGCCGCGCTTCTTGTCAGCAGCTAGGTTCTTGAGCTCCTGGTATTGCAGGGTTTCTGTAAGAGAAATTTCTCATTTTTCTTATCCCCCTTAAGTGTGTGTGTGAGCATTGAGTGTTCAGGTTCCTTTTTTGGTGTAAAACTTCCTAGTTTAAACTCTTTAGTTAAACTTAGTTTTTGTGTGTTGTGTGTTTGGGGCCTAACGAGTGACTTTTCTTTAGGATGTCTGAGGCCCCAAACCCCATCTTTTCTAAGTGCACCAAGTGTGGCCATAAGCTCTCCCCAGCAGATGGCCACAATCTGTGTGTACGGTGCCTTGGGGTTGAACACCTTTCCTCTGGGTGTTCTATCTGCACGGCGTTCAACCCCAGGGCACTGAAGGACCGGAGGTCGAAGTTGATCCTAGCGGGACTTTTGCCCCTAGATTTGGCTTCGGCCTCCAGTGCTTCTGTGGCCTCCTCTCCGGCTTTGGCGGCGGCCACTCCTGCCTCTCTCCCTCCGGTCGGGACTCAAACTCCCATTGCAGCGCCGGAGGAGAGGGAGGCCAGGAAAGAAAAAAGGGAGAAGCACCACAAGCTGCGGGCCAAGGCCTCCGCTTCGCCGCCCCCCCCCCGGCTAAGCGGTCTTCTCCCTCCAGGGCTTCTAGGTCTCCTCGGCTCCAGTCTCCATGCTTCTCACCGGGCCCCGAGGAGGAGGAGACCCGATCTCCGTCGAGGTCATCGAGGCAGCACTCCTGGCCAGCCTCGGTGGCCTCTTCGAGATCAACTCGCAGTCTTTACGACGCAGATTTGGACTGGATGATGCAAAGGTTTCTCCAGGCCCATCTGCAGATAGGAGTGCTCCTGCCTCCCCCCCCCCCTCCGGGTTCGGAGCCGAGCACCCTTGGAGCCGGGGGTGGGTCGGCGCTGACTGTATCTGGTACTTCGGAGCCGTGGGCTGAGCGGATCCTAGGGAATCAGTGCGTCTTCGGCACCATCTAGGTCTGAGCACCCTGGCCCGTCGGATCTGATGGCTTTGGCGCCGACCCAGATCCGTCCATCGGATCCGAGCGAGGGTTTGCTCTTGGATCCCAGAGAAGAGCGGCTCTCCCTCTGCTTTCGATGTGGAGAGGACACTGTCGAGTGCTTCCAGGCCCCCGGTCCTTGCTTCGGCTCCGCCCTGCACTCCCTCCCTGTTGGGTCCGGCTTCCATCACCCGGCCCCAGGGACAGCCTGCTTCGATGTCCCAGGTCATCCCCCCCCCCCCCCCCGAGGACGTCCCTCACAAGCGAAAGTGCAAGAGGAGGCACGTGGACCCCCCCCCAGGTCACCCCCCGAGGATGTCTCCTTTGTAGACATCATGGAAATGCTCAGGATAAAAGGGGGGTGGTCTGCCCCCAAGGCTTCCTCGGATGAATCTGTGTTCCTGGAGGCATTCGAAGCAGGCACATCTACCTCTTGGGTGTCCCCTCTGCCCAACCCCTTTGTGGACCTTATTACCACTAGGGTGTGGAAGGAGTCGGACACTGGAGCCAGTCCCCAAACAAGATACTTAGTCCCCCCTCCGAGAGGTCCCATTGGAGCAAGGGTCCCCCCGTAGATGCCATGTTGGTGGCAGTGGCCACCAAGAGGGAATTGGAATTAGCTCAGGAGAGCCCCTCGGTCCATCCACCGAGCATGGAGTCCCGTTTGATGGACCGTTTAGGGAAGCGGGCTTTTAGTTCAGCGACCTTTTCGGTGAGGTCTCTGAACTGCATGGCACATGTTGTTCGACTGCAGCGGGACCTTATCAAAGAGTATGCTGCGTCGCCCCCGAAGTCCATGTCAGTGGAGGACAAACGGTTGTACTCCACTCGAATGGCCACTCTCAGGTCCATATCTAACACCTCTATGCGGCTGTTGTCCCACGCCACAGAGGGAGCCGCTAGAGCCAGCGGAACAGGCCTCGTCATGCGGCGTCAGGCCTGGCTCCGGCATTGCGATTTTGCGGAACCCTTCAAGGCGTCATTTGCTAATGCCTTTTCGATGGTTCTGCCCTGTTTGGCAAGACTGTTCGTGAGACTTTGGTCCAGAGCGAAAAGGACGGGAAGACGTCTGCTGTCTGAGTCCGCTTCTCTGCTCCCCAGAGGTCCTTCTCCAAGAACCAAAAGGGACAGAAGAAGATGTGGTTCCGGAAGTCGCAACAATCCCAGTCTGCTCTGGACCCCCAGTCCTTCTGTGGCAGAGGAGGACAGTGTGGACGCCGCCCTAGAGGCAGAGGGGGCCCGAGGAATGGTGGGTCCAGAGAAGCTTTCTCTGACCGGCCCACCCAGCGACCCTGAGGGGTTGCCCGACAGCTCCTTTCTGGAGGCAGTCGGGACGTTTTTCGAAGCACCTGGCAGCTTGGGAGTCCATCACAACAGACCGCTGAGTGCTTCGCATCGTATCCAGAGGATACCAAATTCCCTTTTCTAACATCCCTCACCAACCCAAATGCCTCCCCGACGTCCCACCCAATCAGAGGGAGGCTGCAGCTGCGGAAATTCAGCAGCTCTTAGGAAAAAGAGCCATCCAACACGTCCCCCCAGACCAGTTCGGATCGGGTTACTACTCCAGGTTCTTTTTGGTGCCAAAAAGACGGGGGGGACCTAAGGACAATCCTCGATCTCTCCCTCCTGAACCTGTCAGTAACCAAAGAAAAGTTCTGGATGGTCACCCTTCAATCCATTCTCCCCCTGTTGCAGGAGAGTGACTGGATGTGCTTGATAGACCTCAAGGATGCGTATTACCACATATTGATGGACAAACTATCCAGGAGGTTTCTCCGCTTCTGGCTAGGAGCCAGTCATTATCAGTTCAGGGTCCTTCCCTTCGGTCTCTCCTCAGCCCCCAGGGTGTTCACCAAGGTATTAGCAGTGATAGCGGCCCACTTGAGGCTTCAGGGAATTCAGGTGTTCCCATACCTAGACGACTGGCTCCTGACAGCCCCAACAAGGCATCTACTCTGCTCAGCCAGGAATTACTTTCTCCACCTTGCTCCCCGGCTGGGGATCACCGCCAACATGGACAAGTCCTTTCTAAGCCAGACTCAGGTGATGGACTTTATTGGGGCCAGATTAGACACCAACAACTTACTAGCATTCTTAACCACCGAACGACTTCACACCATGAGACTACATGTGCGGGCCATTTTACTATCGTCTGCTCCCCCGGCGGAATTGGTCCTGAGGGCGCTGGGCTCCATGGTGGCCGCAGTTACCCTGCTCCCCACGGCCCGCCTGAAATATGAGGGTTTTACAGTGGACTCTCCAAGTCCAATGGTCCTTCCGTCGATACCCTCTGTCACCCCATTCCCCTCTGCAAGGCTTGCAAAAGGGCTCTCACATGGTGGTTGCAATCACCGGACCTGCAAGCGGGACACCCTTTCTCCATGGCCCCTCCTCTCACCACAGTGACCACGGACGCTTCTCGCCTCGGGTGGGGGGGTGGGGCATTATGCGGGCAGGACGATCCAAGGCATGTGGAACGATAGAGACCTCATTGCATATAAATGTCCTAGAGATGAGGGCAGTACTGTTGTCGTTGCAAGCACTTCAGAGCCTCCTTCCTACAGGAACAGTTGCAATTCAGTCAGACAACATGTCGGTGGTCTGGTACATCAACAAGCAGGTGGGAACCAGGTCCTACCCACTCTGTCGAAGCTATGAGAGTGTGGGAATGGGCGATCTCCACCAACCGCTTTCTTACTGCAACGCACATTCCGGGACCGTCCAACATCCTGGCTGACAAATTCAGTCGCACCATTCTGTCTCCTTATGAGTGGTCTCTCAATCCCCAGGTAGCGGAGTGGATATTTGCCGTATGGGGACAACCCTGTTGCGATCTCTTCGCCTCTCCTTCAAACACGAAATGTACCAGCTACTTCGCTGTAATTCCCCCCGCCGGGGAATTCCCGAGAGACGCTCTGGTGCATGCTTGGCCTCCCGGTCTACTCTATGCTTTCCCTCGTCTACCTCTGCTGAAGTTTCTACAGAAAGCCAGTCAGTTGGGGAGCAAAATGATCCTCATTGCCCCATTCTGGCCTCGTCAAGCTTGGTTCCCTTACCTCTGGTCTCATCTGGTGAATCCACCTTGGATTCTAGATCCCCTCCCGGATCTGATTTCCCACCCTCTAGGCCTCCCAGTCCCGAACCTGGACAATCTCAAGCTTACGGCTTGGTTGCTCCAGTTCCACTCATAGCTAGGACTCCCGGTATCTCCTCCCCAGTTAAAGCTATCCTAGTAGCAGCACACAAGCCCTCTACTAGGAAAGTCTATAGGAGTAAATGGAAACGTTTCGCAATTTGGGCGGAGCGTCAGAACCTAGACCCTTTCATAGCTCCGTTGCCCGCCGTCTTGGATTTCCTTTAAGGGCTTTTTCATCAGGGGGCTAGCTGTTCCAGAGTCAAAGTTCAACTAGCAGCTATCTCTCATTACCACGTGAGACATGAATTGGGTCCATTGATCACCATGAAGTTATGCAAGACCTTTCTGAAGGGCACCTTCCTACTCGGACCGCCAATAAAGGAAGTAGTGCCTCCCTGGGATTTGACTTTAGTACTTCAGGCCTTGACAGCTCCCCCCTTTGAACCTGCAGCTTCAGCTGATCTCAAACATTTGTAATGGAAAACAGCCTTTCTTGTCGCTATTACTTCAGCTAGGAGGGTTTCTGAACTTCAAGCCCTATGTGTAAAACCTCCTTACTTGACCTTCCACAAGGATAGGGTTCATCTCAGGACCAATCCCTCGTTCCTTCCGAAGATCACCTCCGAGGCAAATATTAACCAATCCATTAATCTGCCAGTTTTCTTTCCTGAATACCAGAACAAAGGAGAATACAAACTACATTCTCTAGATGTGCATAGACAGCTGCGTTTTTACATTCATAGAACGGCTGGTCAGACAATCCGACCAGTTCGTCTCCTTTGCAAAATTTAATTTTGGCAAATCTGTGTCGAAGGTCACCTTGTCGAGGTGGATTTCACAATGCATCCTTTTGGCGTATGAAATTTCTGGCAGGCCCGCACCTCAGGGAGTCCGTGCCCACTCTACTCTGTCCGTGTCTACTTCTGCTGCCTTTCGGTCTAGAGTACCCCTGGATGATATTTGCTCAGCAGCCACTTGGGCTTCACCTCATACCTTCATCAACCATTATAAATTGGATATTATCTCTCGAGGGAGAGCATCCTTTGGCTCTGCAGTGCTCTGGAACATCCTTCCATGAAGGCCGCCCAAGGTACAGGTAGCTGGGGACTCTGTCCCAAAGGTGCTGAGAAATGAAGTTAACTACTTCAGATTAAGAAGTTATGTACTCACCATAATGTTCCATCTGAGTAGGTAGACTTTATTTGTCTGCAACCGTCCCACCCTCCTTCCCCCTGACCTTCGGATGTTATTTGGCCAGAAGTTTTCACTCTGTCCTTTAAGGAAGGTAGTTTCCTTTTTCAGCCTTATTGGTTATGGGCAAACTTGATCTGAGGTCAGTCAGGGATGGCAGGGCATTATGGCTGAAGGGGAGGAGCTCGGATCTAAGCTATGAAAGATTGCCGGCTCGGATCCAAAGTCAGATCCGATTCCCAAAGGTGCAGACAAATGAAGTCTACCTACACAGATGGAACGTTATGGTGAGTACATAACTTCTTATTCTACCACAGGACAGACGGGACCAGTCCTTGGCCTGCTACTTTCCTAGCTACCACTAAGACTACTCAAGAGGAAACAAAAAAACTAAGCACCTAACTACTCCAGCTGAAGTACAACTAGACTGGCAAGCTTTTTCCCAGTCTTTGGTACAGACTTTTGTAGCCCTTGGGCCTACAGCTTCACTTGCTCTTACTTTGCCTGCTCTCAGCCCCAGGCCTTCTTCAGCTTCTTCCAATCCCCCTATTCTTATTCAGGAGGAAGATTCCTCTTCCTCCTCTTCAGATCAATCTTTGATATGTACATCCTAACTAGCTTCCCCCTGGATTACTACTCCCTAGATGAGGGCGCCCTGTAAGATGACTTCCCCACCTGAGGATGTTTTTTTTGGGGAGACAGAGTATTTCAAATTAGATGCCACGCAGATAACGGAGGTACAAAAGAGATACTTTGAGTTGCTTTAGGTGGAGTCAGCCTCTCCCTCTGCTATACCCCGTTTCCAGCTTACCTAGTTGAATTTGCCTCGGCCTGTAAGATCCCTGAATCTCAGTCCCCTGGCACCCAAGAGACCTGCCAGGTTTTATAAAGTACCTGATGACCACAAGTACTTCATCAAGCCACCTATGGCAGACCCTGCTGTTATTGCAGTGGCCCCAGATAATCTAGACAGGTTCCCTCGTCATCTCTTCTGCTATCTGACAAGAGCAGTAAAGTCATGGACAGGCTGGGAAAAAAGGTTTACACATCTTCCACTCTAGCCTTCAGGGCAGTCAGTTATCAAACCCACATGGTCAAATACGCCCAGACTTGGGTTTCCCAGGCAACTTCATTACTTTCTTCCCTGCCTTGATTCACCAAATAAAACACAGGTTGCATCTAAGCTCTCATTAGCAGTACGGTTTGCCAGATGCTCATAAAAATGCAGCTATGATGTTGCTGAGGCTTCAGCCAGATCTGCTGCTTCAGCCTCTGTACTACACAGACATTTCTGGCTCAGACTACAGCCACTTCCTGATGACTTTAAAAACTAAATCTGATATGCACCCCTAGATAATAAATTCCTGTTTGAAAGTCTCCTGAACTTTTCAAAAGCTTAGAGGCAGCCACATGGTCCTCTGTGCACACTTTTACCAAACATTACAAATTGAACAATATATCCAGAGCCAGCACAGGATTTGCAAGAGCCATCCTCCATGGTTTCCTGGAGACTGTTGCTTCCTCCATCCTTTCCTCCTCTTGACCTGTGGTAGTCAACCACAGTGAGAATACTGCAACATGAAATAGATAAATTAGTTGTGTAAAATCTTATCATAACCATAGATGTCCTTTTTCATGTTGCAGTATTGCTGCCCTCTCTTCTCCTACCCCCTTTATCACATTTACCCTTTCTGGATGGTATCGTTCTTGATGTCCTCCTATTCCCATGTTGCGGTATTCTTACTGTGGGACTCTCCAACTCGGGCTAGCCGAACTTTGGCTTCTTTACAGAAGCTTAAGCCTGGTTGCTGTTGGTGCGTGGGACATCACATACAGGGCCGTAAGCCATGGGCCTTAAATGTGTCTGCATGCACTGACCTCTGACCTTTTCTGCTACATTCAAACGTCTGATTGCTCTACTATCAAGACATATAAAGCGAAGTACCCCATTGGGAAATTAAAATGCATTATTGATAGAGCTTGGTTAGCTGTTTTAGTTCTTAGCCGATGTCCACTAAGAAGGGTAAATGCTAATGTGGATGTCAAATTCCGTATAAGGAAGCCCATGACCATTGTGTATTCTGTTTAGGCTGGAAACACGACCATACATCCTTCACCATTTGCTGATCCTTTGTCCCAAAAATGCGAAACCGTCTGGCTGCTTAATCTATACCTGGAAAACCAGAGACTTAAAAAGTTAGCACTTAGGTTGGAACTCAAGTCAGCCACCCAGGTGGGCAACCACGGAAAAAGGCCAAACTTTCATGGCCTACTACTGCTGCCCCTCAGTTAGATGCGCCGCCAGTTGCCGATTTTAGGGGATGAGGGACACACACTAGAGCCTTCTACTTTGGCTCCCATTGAGGAACCCGCTTCTGAAGTACTGGCCACCACGTCCACGGAGGTTACACAGATATCTGTTTTTACTGAAGTCTGCTGGGAACCAGGCTCCACCGGATGCCTGTCTGTGATGCAGGGATCAGAATCCTCTCCATTAGCTCAGGCCCCTGTAACTAGGCCTTTTCCCAAAGCTACTGCTTTGAAAAGAAAGCAGAAAACCAAATGTCTTTCTTCCTCTTCAGAAGGAATACCTGACTGCAAATCATTTACTCAGTCCTTGATGTGGGCCTTCATGGCCCTTGGGCCCTCAACCTCCTCATCCTCTACTATCCCAGTGCTTAGCCCTAGGCCTGCTTCAGCTACTTCTGTTCTCCCTCCCACTCATCAGAATGAAGAGGAAATGTTTTCATCATCGGATGAGTCTAAGAACTAATCTGAAATACTACTCAGATGAAGAGTCCGTAGAAGGGGACTGTCCTCCAGAAATCACTTTTGGGAGAGATCATTACTAAAATGGACCATTTCAAATGGGTGATAAAAGATGCAGTATTCAACAGGAAGCACAAAACAGCCAACGATGCTCCTGAGTAACCAAGTCGTGTATACAAAACAAGTCCAACATTCCAAATAAAACAGGACTCTGAGTTGACTTCAGGTTCCAGTATCAAAACGTTTAATAAAACACCAGCACTTTTGTAGGTAAACCCCACTTTTTCAGATGTTTTTACAAATCAAAATCATTCCCCCTTTTTATACATAATCTCATGTCATATGAAACACCAATGTGAATGTTAATGACAACTGTAGTAATAGTAAGCTGGGTACCTTTTTATTCTAGCAATGTACATACTTGTATGAATATTGTTAGGAAGCATTTTGACATCTTGAAAACAAAGATATCAGGGATCTGATAGACACAGAACCCAAGTTTTTATTAAAAAAAAATAGTAAATCATTGAAAAGACAGTTATGCTACCCAACAATGAAGAATAGGGTCAGTGATGTTGAAGGGGAATATTCCATGTGGCAAGTGCTCTTTCTGTAAGTGTATAGAAGTTAGCTCAGTCTGAACATCCGGATCAGAAGAGAACTTATTTTAAGGTCGCTGCTACATGTGAGACTCTGCATTTGTTTATTTGGTACATTGTGTGGAATGCCGAAAATTCTATGTAGGAATGACCAATAGGTCTCCGAGAGAATATGTGAGCATATCTATTCTATTAGTAAAAAGAATAAGGTGAATGCATTGGCTTAAACATACGAGTAGTGATGAGAAAGATGCGTTTAAACTTTTGTCCATAGGAAGGACCTTTTTAAAACATTAGAGGTGGTGACTTGCATAATGCCACCGAGGAGTTAGAAGCCAAGTGGATAGTAAGGTTGAGAGCAGACACTGGCCATGGGCTTAATGAATGTCCCAATATGACCTAAATAAGTTTAGACCATTTTTTTAGGTATTACATGGCTACTTATAAAAAATACATGTATAAAACTTGTAAGTGAACTAAGTTAGCTTGTGTTGATATGTGAAAGTTTATGTGCATTTTAGAAATTTTGATGTCTGATGCTGATTTAGGTCACTGACAGCTTTAAATGTGAATGAAACCTTAATTGGTCTATCATGTGACTGAGATGTATTTCTAAGAAGGGGGAATGATTTTAATTGATTTGTAAAGACATCTGAAGAAGTGGGGTTTACTTACGAAAGCGCTTGGGTTTTATTAAACATTTTGATACTGGTTTCTATAAGGTGCCTGATGTCTACAAATTTCTGGTGAAACCCCCCCCTTGGCAGACCCTGCAGTCATAGTTATGGCCTCTGACAATAGGGTTGCCACCTTTTCAAATGGCCAAAGTGGGACATTTTTGGTACAAACATCAGATTTTACAGGCTGACACATACCCACGGTCAGTCCAAAAGTTAGAACTTAAATTGTTTGCCTAAATAAAAGCTTATTCTTGTAGCATTTTAGTTGCTTATTCTGTTTCTTATAACATTTAGGTATTTTAGATACAGAATAACTGTTTTATCTCCGGTTCGATCCTCGGCTGGGGTGCCTTCTGTGCGGAGTCTGCATGTCCTCCCTGTGGTAGTGTGGGTTTCCTCCAGGTACTCCAGTTTCCTCCCACATCCCAAAGACATGCTGTAGGTGGATTGGACACTAAATTGGCCGTAGGTGTGAGTGTGCCTTCTGTGGAAGGTTGGATGCCGGGCTGGCAACTCAACACTGTAAAACTCCACTGCCAATCATGAGCGGACAGGTGGTCCGCTATGGCGACCCCTAACCGGGAAAAGCCGAAAGAAGAAGATGCAGAATAACTGTTTTATGCAACTATTACATAAAATATAGGAAATAACTTTGTCCTAAAATCTCAAGACATTTGCCATTTTTACAATTTTTTGTCAGGACACTGCCCAAAGAGGGACTGTCCCTTGCAAAGTGGGACAGGTGGTAACCCTATCTGACAAGCAGTCAAGATTGATACCATCCACGTCTCCTCTTCCTACTGGCAAGGATAACAAGAACACGGACAGGCTGGGTAAGAAGGTTTATACCTCTTCCACCCTAGCCTTCAGAGCCATTAATTACCAAACCCATATGATCTACACTTGTATCCTCCCTTCCTGACTCTACCATCAAGATAAGAAGTAGCATCGAAGCTGATCCTGGCATCCCAATTAGCCAGGCAGTCCAGTAGATGCAGTTAATGATGTAGCAGAGGCCTATGCGTGATCTGCTGCATCTGTGCTTTGCAGATCTTCATGGCTCCGGCTGCAACATCTAACTGAAGATTTTAAATCTAAAATTCTAGATGCTCCACTAGATCACAACCTCCTGTTTGGCAAACAGTCTGCTGAATGGTTTAAGAACAGTCAGGAGAAGAGCAAGGAGTTACAAGACATATAAAGCACCTCCTAGTGTCTCTTATACCAAAATATGACAGAAATTATCCAGCCAAGACTTGTTCCACAGAACCCCGTCCTCTGCTACCCCTTCTTTGTCCAGACATAGAAAGGGCAACAGAGCAAACGTCTTCCAGGCCCTCTCCTTCTCAGTCTACCCACAGATGGCCCTTTCAGGACAGAAGTGGTACCAACAATGCGTGACTGCCTTGCCCGTCTCCCCTGTCAGCCCGTCTGCCCCACTGCCTGCCCCTCTGGAGAACTCACCTCAGACCGGTGGTTCTTGGTAATAGAAAGGGGATATTTTTTGTCTTTGAAAGAAAAGCTCACACCACAGGGCACCCCCCCCCCCAAAAAAAAAAAAACAACTTCACCTTATTCCTCACATTATACAGGGTCTACTGGCTCATGGAACAATAGTCCCTGTCCTCTCAGGACAAGTAGGAAAAGGTTTCTACTCAGACTATTTCTGGTACTGAAAAAGGATGGACTATGGAGGCCCAATCCTGGATTTGTCTTTTCTAAACCTCTTTCTGAATGTCCCTTCCTTCAGAATGCTATCCCTTCAGACAATCCTTCCACTGCTGCTACCCCAAGCATTCATGGCCATTCTAGACCTAAAGGCCTACCTCCCTATCCCTGTACAGCCCACTCACAAAGTACTTGGGTTTGCCGGGCTGTTCTCACTTTCAGTTTTCTGCCTTGCTCTTTTTGGTTTGTCCACTGCACCCAGGGTCTTCACCAAATGCTTAGATGATGTTCGTGTTTCACTGTTGCAGTCATTACGTTTGGGTTATCTGCTTGCAGGTAGCCCTCAGTCGGCCTGATTATCAAAGTCTTAGGTCCTGCATCAGTTTGTTTCATCTTCCACAATGTCAGGTAGTTAGGGGTATAAAGCATGCAGCCGACGCTATTACATCAATTTTTCTTGCCGTGTGATGCCCGAAGGAGAAGCAGTTCACAAGTGCCGGTTGGCAGATTCCTGAAATTTTTGTTTTCTAGTTTCAGATCCAATCCGAAGTCTTCAACTAAGCTAACTACCCCGTTGGGGATCCTTTTTCTTGCTCTAAACCGATGTCAGTAAAAGTTAATTGTATTTCTTGGGGAAAGCAAATACTGCAGATTTTCATTCGTACTGCATTCCTTGCTTAGGCCCAGACCACAACATACCTCGCTGTCGGTTTTGCCTTATTTAAATCTTGAACTGTTCGTCGTCTGTTTATTTTTGCATCTAAATATTTTGGTATTCTGTTCAATTATCCAGAAATGGCTTCAGTAAGCAATTTGACTGCAGACATTCCGAAAAAATGCAAAGATAGACTGCATAGGTCCAAAGCTGCCTAAGCTAGTCGTCAGTTCGGTACTCAGTAAGGTGCTTTTGCAGCCCCTGATACCCGCTACTTCAGATTTGCAGGCCTCTACTGAGACCCATTCAGAGTCCAGTATGCCACGAGATGCTTCAACTGTGGAATCTGTGGATGTGTCTACCTTGGATGGGTCCGGAGCTGCTGTGCAGGCGCACCGGCTTCTGAGAGTGTATTCAGGCCTACTGACTTGCATATTAAAAAGGCCTAAAACTCGAACCATGCCTAGAAAACTGACGCCCAGACTGCATGGTCAGGCCTCTATGCCTAAAAAAAAAAACAAATAAGAATGGCTGAAGACCTTGTTACTTTAATCAGGGGGAGCCAACCTTCCCCCTCTGAGACCTAGGACTGAGTTTGCTTATGATACTTCTGACCAGGATTCTGAAATTTGTTTCCTCTGATGACCAGGATTTACTCTGATCTACCATGAGGATTCTGATGGAGGACTCTATTCCCTCTGCCCCCCCCCCCCCCCCCAGAGGATTTCTTTTGGTGAAACCTTGCATATCCTCGGGGAACATTTTTGTTGGGGAAAGTCAGGATTTCTCTGATTCTAAAAAGAGGCTTAGGGATTTCTTACTCCTACCCCAGCACAGGCCTTTAGCTATACCTCCTGTACTGGACATTGTTGATGCCTTTTCTGAATCTAGCTTGGCCCCTGACTCTCTACCTCCTGCTCACAGAAAACCTCCTAGATATTACAGGGTTACTGACTCAAGTTCCTTTTCAAAAATCCTACTGCGGATCCTGAAACCATTTCACGGGGACCCAAAGGCATTAAAGCTACTACTGCCAAAAATCCTACCCCCTCTGATAGAGACACCAGGGCGCTGGATAGATTGGGTAAGAAGGTATACATTTCTGCAACTTTGACCTTTAGGACCTTGAATTGCCAGTTTCATATGTTAAAGTATCAGCAGCATTTTTTTTTGATTTGCTTAAACAGAAAATTATGATTCTTGATTGTGCTGAAAATAAGGATTTACAGGATTTAATGCTGTCGCTTCAGGACTGAAGTCAGGTCATTAGTGGTATAAAATCAGGCAGCCGACGCCATTACATCAGTCTTTCTTGTTGAGGAGCCCGAAGCAGTTCGCACGAGTGCCGGTCAGCCGCTACCAGAGTTTTTTTTTTTTTTTTCGTTTCAGAAATTGAAGTTGAAGTCTTCTGAAGCTAAGTACCCTGTTGGGGATCCTTTTTATTTTTGCTCTAACTGATGTCCGAAAAAGTTAATTGTCTCTCCTATGGAAAGCAAATAACAGAGATTTCCATTCTTACTGCGTCACCTGTGTAGGCCCAGACCACGACGTCCCTCGCTGTCAGTTTTCTGCTTTGTTCAGTGCCAGAACTATGTCATCAGGCCCTTATTGTAGCTAAATACTTTAGATCTCTGTCTCCATATTCTGAAATGGCTTCGGTAAGCCATCCAACTACCGATTTTCCAAAAAAATGTAAGGATAGACTGAGACAGACCGCACCGGTCCAAAACTGCCGACGACTCTTTTGTAAAGCTAGTCTCCAGTTCACTGGTACTCTGGTGCTTTCATAGCCCCTGATGCCCACTTCTATGGATTTGCAGGCCGCTACCAAGACACGTTCGGAGTCCGATATACCGCAAGACTCTGATTAAGGATCCTGCGGATGTCTCTGCCTTGGATAGGTCCAGAGCCGCTGAGCAGACACTGCCTTCAGAGCAAGTTCTTCGCATATCGATGTTAGTTACAAGCTGACTACTTTCGCGTCTTCGGTTCTTTCTAAAACTACCGAGTTTCTAAGGCCCAGGGTACGATCTACCCATAACAAACTGACCCAAATTCAAGCACCTGCTTCCATGCTTCAATCTCCAGTGCTTAAAATGGCAGAACACCTTATGCTTATTAGGGGAAGCCAGCCTACCCCTTCTAAAAGAGACTGGTCTCCAGCAGCTTTAACGGACCAGGAGTCCGATGACTGAGATTTCTGAATATGAAGACATGCCCTTGTCTGCTTTTGAGGATTCATATGCAGAGGAATTCATTTCCTCTGCCTCTCCTCCAGAGGATTTTTCTTTTGGTGAAACCCTACATACTTTGAGAGAACATTTCCATTGGTAATGTCAGGATTATTCTCTGTCCAAAAAAGAGAGACTGGGAATTTTTAGATTTACCACAGCACAGACCCTTGGCTATTCTTCCTGTCCTGGATGTTGTGGATGATTTCCATGGAATCTAGTTCAACTCCTGACACCCTACCACCTGCTCCCAGGAAACCTGACTGGTATTAGAGTCCCTGACTCTCTCAAATTTCCAGAGGTAATCTCCCTGGGACCTAAAGGAATTAAAGCAACCTCAGCCAAGAATTCCACCCTTTCTGACAGGGATCCCAGAGCTTTAGACAGATGGGGTAAAAAAGCATACACCTGTGCAACTTCTGCCATTAGAGCATTAAATTGGCAGCTCCACATGCTGAAATACCAGCAACATACAATGCAACTCCTTAAACAAAAATGATGTACCTTTCCAGCTTCTGCAGAAAATAAAGAATTACAGGAACTTGTGCTTTCTGCAAACCAAGATGTTAAGTTGTCTATCTCTCCTTCATTCTTGCTGGTTGGGTTCGGAGCCGATCTTCGGCTCCGACTCGGCCATCTTCTAAAGCTCGAGAGCTACATACTGGCTCAAGGCCTCCCCATATCCCATGATGCCTGGCGCTAGAAACCCAGATCTCGTTTGCCGCTTCTGCTGCGAGGTTGCTCTACTGGCTCAGGTCCTATAAAACTTTTTTATATTCTATCAAAAAATTAGTTTTAGTTACTTTTAGAATAGAATTCTCGTTTAGATATATCCTTGGTATTGTAGTTGGTTTCGTGTCTGAATCCTTGTCTTTTCCCCTCGGAAACCAGTTTTTATTTAGTTTCCCCTCTACCCAAGAGCCTGGCAAGACATAACACAAGACAAATGGGTACAGTCCGTTATATCCGGAGGCTACAGAATCCCCTTTGTTCACGCTCCTTTCTTGTTGAACAAATCCCGTCCAGATGTTCCACCCAATCTAAGGGATCAAGCGGTTCAGGAAGTTTCAAAACTGCTAAGAAAAAGGGCCATCCAGAAAGTCCCAGCAGACCAGCAAGGATCCGGAATTTACTCAAGGTTCTTTTTGGTACCAAAAAAGACAGGGGACTGGAGACCCATTTTGGATCTCAGCAGACTAAACAGGTCTGTACAAAGAACGAAGTTTCGGATGGTCACACTACAGTCCATTTTACCCTTCCTGGGTCAGGACAATTGGATGTGCTTCATAGATCTTCAGGATGTGTACTACCACATCAAAATGGACAAGCGCTCCAGAAGATTCCTGCACATGTCCTTCAAGGATGCATCTGCAGTCCTAACAAATGGGTTGTCCTGGCCTCAGGCAGCCCTTCGGTCGGCCGGATTCCAAAGTCTGGGTCTGGCCTCGGCTGATGTCGCACTCCACCCGACGTCATAGCTGCAGTTCAGCGGGTATAAAGGCATCAGCCGACGCCATTTTCCCCAGTCTTTCTTGCCGCGTGGCGCCCGAAGCAGAAGCTGTTCGCAAGTGCCGGTCAGTCAGAACCAGAGATTGCTACTACCGAAGACTTCTAAAAAGCTAAGTACCCCGTTGGGGACTCTTTCTTGCCTCAGCCGATGTCAGAAAAAGTGAATAACTGTTTAACTTGTGGGAAACAAATACCTCATAAAGATTTCCACTCTTACTGCCTACCTTGTTTAGGCCCAGACCACGACGTAGCAGCTTGTCTAGCCTGTGCTTCCTTCAACCGACGAACACTTAGACGTCGGTCGGAGTTTGCAGAGGAGTTTTTCGGCTCCGCTTTTGCTTATATCATGCCTGCACTTCCGGCTGGGAGCCAGCCATTATCAGTTCAGAGCTCTGCCCTTTGGTCTCACCACAGCCCCCAAGGTGTTCAAATGTATGGCAGTAGTTACCGCTCACCTGAGACTATAATGATTTCAGGTGTTTCCGTATCTAGACTATTGGCTTCTCACTGCTACCACCAGGCATCACATTCTGCAAGCCAGAGACTTTACTATCCAGACGTGCTCCAGACTAGGTATCACTATAAATTTCGAAAAATCTGCCTTGTCGCCTTGTCAGTCTATCATCTTTATAGGTGCAAACTTAAGTACAAAAGACAGGTCAGCCAGCCTTCCACCAGACAGGGTGTTAGTCATTCGGCGGCATGTCCAGGTCTTGTTGTAATGCAAGAGAATTCAAGCCAGGTTCGTCCTCCAAACCCTGGGTCTCATGGCAGCAGCAATCCTACTCGTCCCTCTGGCACATTTTCACATGAGGATCCTCCAATGGCTTCTTTTCACCCAATGGTCCTTCCAGCAGCTTCCCATGTCTCACATGATTATCATCACAGAAACATGCAAAAAGCACCTTGCATGGTGGATGGTCTCCTCATCAGTGCCCCTGGGCAGACCATTTGTACGTCCCCCTCCAGTTGCCTCCCTGATCGGGGGGGGGGCATTATCAGGGCAGAACAGTCCAGGGTACCTGGCAACCTCGAGTACCATCTGCACATAAACGTCTTGGAGATGAGGGCTGTGCTTTTAGCATTGCAAGCTCTTCAGGACTCTCTTCCTACCAGGACGATTGCAATTCAAACGGACAATGTCAGTCGTGTGATACATCAACAAGCAGGGCGGAACCAGGTCCTACCCCCTATGTCGAGAAGCACTCACTCTGGCAGTGGGCGATCTCTTCCCAACAGTTTCTGACCGCAAAGCATATCCCTGGGAAATCCGTCATAGCAGACAGGCTGAGCAGAGCTATTTTCATGCCTCACGAGTGGTCTCTGAATCAAGTAGTAGTGGACCAAATCTTCTGCAAATGGGGGCAACCTTGCTGCGACCTCTTTGCCACCCCCTTCAACAGCAAGTGCAGCAACTTCTTCTCTCTCCTACCACATCCAGAGCATTCCCCCAGAGACACTCTACTCCACGATTGGCCTCAGGGACTTCTATATGCATGTCCTCCTTTTTCCCCTAATTCCCAAGCTGATGCAGAAAGCTACCGTATTGGGTTGCAGAATGATCCTCATTGCTCCGTACTGGCCTCGACAAATATGGTTTTGGTTCCTTCATCATCTCATCGAGCAGCTTTGGACTCTGGACCCAGCTCCAGACCTCCTGATCCATCAATCGGGCGGGCTGCATCATTCCCTACAATCTCTCAAGCTCATGGCTTGGTGGTTCCACTTCCAACCCTAGCCAGGCTTCCTGATGTCTCCCAATTGGTGCGTGAAATCATCTTATCGCACAAGTCTACCACTAGAAAAACTTACGCTAGTAAGTGGAAACGTTTTTCTTCCTGGGCAGAGGCTAAGAATATAGACCCCTTTTCAGCCCCTGTTCACCACATGCTGGAATTTCTTGCGGAGCTCTTTCATACTGGGTCCGCTTCCGCTACAATTAGAGTGCAGTTAGCCGCAATTTCAAATTTTCACATTGGCCTTTCAGAAAGTAGTATAATGTCTCATAAGCTTTGTAAGGCCTTCCTCAGAGGAACCACTCTGCTCAGGCCCCCAGTTAGAGATCCTCCAACTCCGTGAGATCTGAATTTGATTCTAGCCTCTGTAATTTTGCCCCCCTTCGAACCTGCAGCTTCCTGTTTGAATTTTTTATCTTGGAAAACACTTTTCCTGGTAGCAGTTACTTCAGCGAGAAGAGTTTCTGAACTGCAGGCTCTTTGCATCTGTCCCCCATACCTAGTGTTCCACAAAGACAGGGTTGCTCTTAGGACTAATCCTTCCTTCCTAAGGTCTCATCTGAGAATAACTTGAACCAGTCCATTGACCTTCCTGTATTTTTTCCCAGCCATTCCAACAGGGGAGAATATAAGTTAAATCAGTTAGATGTTCACAGGCAACTACGCTTTTATTTGCATAGGACCAAGAACTTTAGAAAATCGGATCAGCTTTTCCTCTTATGCAGAGGGCATACAAGGCCTACCAGTACCAAAAGTAACTTTATCTAGGTGGCTGACTTCTGTCATAACCTTTATCAGATGAGAAATAAAGAATTGCCTGTTAAACCTGAAGGCCGCTCCACCAGAGCATTAGCCACTTCTGTTGAGTTTCAAGCTAGCTTGCCCATGGAATCTATTTGTGCAGCGGCCACGTGGGCAAATCCTCCAACTTTCATTTTGCATTATAAGTTGGGCGTGGTTTCCAGGAGCAGAGCTGATTTTGGTTCCACTGTTCTGAAGAGTCTGTTCCACTGAGCCACCCAGGATATTAGATGCTAGGGACGCTGTCCCAACCAGCAAGAATGAAGGCGAGATAGACAACTTAACATAAAGAAGTTATGTACCTACCATAACGTTCCATGTTAGTTGTCTCCTCTCTCCTTCTTTCTTGCGTCCCACCCTCCATCCCCCTATCCTACTAGACCGAGAAGAGTTTCTCTATGGATTTACACTGGCTGAGTCATCTCTGGCTATCCCACTCTACCTAGTAGTCTCTATAGTTGGGCTTGTGTATGATAGGATACGATTCCTTCATTATTTTATCTGCTGTTAGTCTTACCAAACGAGATCTGGGTTTCTAGCGCCAGGCATCATGGGATATGGGGAGGCCTCAAGCCAGTATGTAGCTCTTGAGCTTTAGAAGATGGCAGAGTCGGAGCCGAAGATCGGCTCCGAACCCAACCAGCAAGAAAGGAGACCACTAACATGGAACGTTATGGTAGGTACATAACTTCTTTTTACTTAGCGCACATTGCAATGCGACCTTGACGCCCTAGAAGCATCCTCCAGGGCAGCAGTCACAGGTTCTATACTTTAGAAGGCATGCTTGGCTTAAGGAACAGACCTTGCCAGACCATGTCAAATCAGAACTATTGGACTTACCATTGCACAAAGACAATTCGGCACCAAAGCAGAAGAGGTCTTCAAAAAGATGGAAGAAAAAGCTAAATCTATGCAGGCAGTTAGACGTCTTGCAAGTCCAGCCTCCGAGGTTCAGTAGGCATTGTCCCTCCAAGCACTGGTCGCTTCCAGCAACCTCATGGCCAGCTCAGACAAGACCTAGTGGAAGCAGACCCCCCTAGACAGCAGCCTCAGGGAATGCAGAGATCTAAGCAATGGAGTTACTCCATTTAAACAGGGAGTGCTAAGCCACCCCTTTATGGAAAGAACTCAAAATTACTTTACAACTCCACCCCTTTCCTTTTCCCATCTGCTTGTACCCCTAGGAGGAAAATTCTCCTCCCATGCAAAAAACTGGGCTTCCATCACCAACGACCGATGGGTTACTCAGCATATAGTGTCCGAGGGATACAAACTTTATTTCCACAAATTGCCAACCCCAAAAGGATTCCCAGATCTTCCTCCAAACCAGTGGGCAGAGGCCCAGAACCAAGTCCATTCCCTGCTCTCCAGGAGGACAATACAGCCTGTTCCTGCAGACCAGATAGGCCAAGGTTTCTATTCCAGGCTTTTCCTGGTACCCATAAGAGGGCACCTGGCACCCAATCCTCGATCTGTCAATTCTAAACACCTTCCTGGTGATAACAAAATTCAAAATATTCACTCGAGCAGCTTCTTCCTGTGCTATCTAAGGATGCTTGGTTAGCCAACCTAGACCTAAAAGAGACCTATCTACACATCCCAGTCAGGGATTCTTGCAGGAAATATTCACATTTCAGGGCAGAATCTATGCACTTACAGTTCTCTGCGCTCCCCCTTTGGCTTATCCAATGCTCCCAGAGTTTTCACAAAATGCCTGGCTCCTGCCATTGCTTTTTGCAGACAAAGGAATATTCAAATTTACCCCTACTTAAACTGCCTGATTCAGACAGGAAAAGCTGTTACAGCACCTGACCTTTGTAAAGGACCTACTGACCTCCCTGGGATACAGTATAAACGAAAAGAAATCCAAGCTAGTCCCCTAGGAGGGCGCCCTGACTCAAGTCTAAGGCTAACATGGAGCACGCACGAGTGCAGGGGGCGTGTCGGATGGCCAAAAAATTGTATTCCTGGGAGCAAGTCTGAACACAGCATCCCAGATGGCTTTCCTTACTCCAGAAAAACAAGCTGACAGGCAACTTCTTTTAACTAGCCACCAGAACCCAGTTATCTGCAAGGAAAATCCTGCAAGCTCTAGGGTTCATGGCATCCTGCATTTTACTCATTCCATATGCCAGACTGCATATGAGCAAACCTCAGTGGTACTTGAAAAGCCTTTGGTGTCAACACTCTCAGGACTTG
Source organism: Protopterus annectens (assembly GCF_019279795.1). Lineage (NCBI taxonomy): Eukaryota > Metazoa > Chordata > Ceratodontiformes > Protopteridae > Protopterus > Protopterus annectens. The sequence continues at coordinate 1,398,975,665 of NC_056737.1, forward strand.
GAAACTATCATACCAGTGATACCTTGTCAAAGGAAAGATTTTCTTTGGTGGGCAGCAGCATGCAACTACAACAAGGGCCTTCCCTTTTTACAACCCCACGCCACCCAGACCCTAACCACAGACTTGTCAGATTATGCCTGGGGTGCACACCTGGGTGGCAGGTGCATTCATAGTCATTGGAGCCCAAATAAATGGATCTGCAGATCAACCAAAAAGAGATGCTAGCTGTTCAGCATGCTCTGATAGCTTTCAAACCCCTACTCTCCTCTGGGCCTCTACTGATCAAAACAGCACCACGGTGATGTGGTACATCAGCAAGCCGGGAGGAGCTCACTCCTATCCCCTCTGCAGGCTAGACATGACCCTTTGGCACATGGCTTCAGCCATGCATATTCACCTGCTAGCACAATTCCTGCCAGGCTCCCAAAAGTCTCTGGCAGACAACTTGAGCAGAAACCTCCTAGACCCACATGAGTGTCAGCTAGACCACAGCAACTTCATCCGTATAACCCAGAAATGGGGCACCCCAAAGGTGGACCTATTTGCCTCCCACAACAATCACCAGCTCAGCAAATTCTGCCCCAGGGAACCTCACAGCAAGGCCTGGAAAGTGAATGCCCTATCCTTCCAATAGGTAAACCACTCTATGCATTTCCCCTTCTACCTCTACTCACAAGGGTACTACTCAAAATAATGGAGGAAAAGCCAAGAGCAGTCTTGATTGCCCCGGACTGGCCACGCCAGCACTTGTACCCACTGTTGCGCAGTCTGTCACCCCTGCCTCCATGGCACCTTCCTCAGATCACAAATCTCCTGACCCAGCAGAATGGAGAAGTCATGCAGCCACAATTGCAGACCCTAAACCTGGCAGCCTGGCTTATTCTATTTCTTTTCCACCAGTTGCCAGCCTAAGCAAGCAGGTTCTGGATGTTATATGTGAGGCCAGATGCCCCAGCACTAGAAAATCGTATGCTGACAAGTGGCAAATGTATTGCACCTGGGTCCATGCTAAAGGAGCTGAAATAGCACAGCCTTCCCTACCTCTCAGCCTGGATTACCTAGCAGACCTACTTCACAGCGGCCTATCATTCTCTATTAAAATTCATGCCTCTGCCATCTTGGCTCATTACAGCACAGAGCCCCCTTTTTTTTCTCACACTCTCAACGGTTCCTAAGAGGGGCTAACAATTTAAGGCCACCCAGAAGAGCTCCTACCCCAGCTTGGGACCTTTGTGTTGAAAAGCTCACACTACTCCCCCCTTTGAGCCTGCACTTTCAGCAGAATTAAGTCATCTCTTGGAATACAGCCTTGCTTCTGGCCATCACTTCAACTAGAAGAGTTTCAGAGCTACAAGCACTCATGGCTGTGGAGCCTTTCATCATTTTTCATGCTGACAGGGTCTCCCTCAGGACTAACCCAACTTTCATGCCTAAGGTGGTGTCCAGTGTGCCTCTCAACCAATCTATCCATTTGCCCACCTTTTTCCCTAAGCCTCAAAGTAAGGGGGAAAGGATCCTGCACTATTTAGATGTGCACAGACAGCTCAGATTCTACCTGGGTAGGACTTAAGCCCTTTAGGAAAATTGACAAGTTGCTAGTCAGATTTGAGTAGGGGTGGAGGGCAAGGCCATATCCAAACAAACCATTTAGAAATGGATACCACACTGTATCAATTTCTGTTACAAACACCATCTTGAAACCACCCCCACAGGGGGGTCCAGGACGCATTCCACAAGGACAACCTCCACCTCTACAGCTTTTCTCAGAGGGGTCCCTTACCAGGGACATCCTGGAGGCTGCAACATGGAGTTCTGTTCATACCTTCAAGCATTACCACCTGCCTATCTTTTCCAAATCCAGGGCAGGCTTTGCAACCGCAGTCTTGTAGGGCATACTAGCCAGCCACAACTCTTCTTGACTGCCTCCACTCTTCAGCTTTTGGGAATCAACCCAAGTGTGATGACTGCAACAGTGAAACACGAAGAACATAGTACAGTTGTGTACACTTACCATAAATTTAGATGTTTATTTATTGTTGCAGTCCTGGTTTCCCACCCTCCATCCCCCTTGTATCTCTCAGTCATTCTCTGCAAGGATTTTTGGTGTTTACTTTCTGCTGGTGTTCTTCCACTGTAACCCATCTCCCTGTTTGGGGGTTCCTGACATTTGGGGCAAGAAAAACTGATGTAATGGTGTCGCTGGCTGATTTTTATACCACTGAAGACCTGATGTCAGTCCTGGAGCAACAGCAACTGACGCAGAAATACTAAGCCTCTGGTATTTGGGCCCAACTGAGGGCTATCCCTGGCAGGATAACCAAAGTGTGATGATTGCAACAGTGAATACACTAACATCTACATTTATGTTAAGTGTACACAACTGTACTCTCCCGCCATAGCTTATTGCAGGACCCAAGGGCATTAAAATCTATCCCTACCTAGACTACATACTTACTCTGGCAGAGAGAAAAAGCACCCCAAAAACATGTGCAGTTTTCCATGTCTCTGCTGCAAGAGTTGGGATTCATCCTCAACCTCCTCAAATCTTCCCTTGCACCAGAGCAGGACAAAACCTTCCTGGGATGCAAGATCCGAACAGACCTGATGAAGGCATTCCTCCCTCCAGACAAGGTACTTTCTCTAACAGACCACTTCCATGTTATTATCTGGACAAACAGTCAGCAAGACAATTCATACGACTTCTGTGTCTTATGGCAGTCACTATTCCCATGCTTCCAGTAGCTAGGATCCACATGAGGAAGCTATAATGGTATCTAAAGAATATATGGTCCCAACACAGCCACACTCTAGACTTTCCAGATCCCCTCCTACCCTGCCTCAGGTCAGAACTATAGTGGTAGATTCAACAAGTTCAGATGAACCAAGGCCTTCCTCTACTACCACCTACACCAGTTCAACATATGCACACAGGTGCCTTAGATTTGGGCTGGGGGGCTACCATGAAGGGCCTCAAGGGCAAGAATGCAGGCACACCTCCTAAAAAGCACACCAACGCAAGGGAGATGACTGCAGTTAATCTATCTCTAAAAGCCTTCCTGCCCCTTCTGCAGCCAGGTCACCTTCAAATCTTCACAGACAATGCCATGGTCATGTGGTAAATCAGCAAGAACCAACAGCTAACAAGTCACTAGGGCCTTTGCACGTATTCTGTCATTCCCCACCAGTCTAGCAGAGGTTGATCTCCCTAGGCTTAAAAAGGAAAAGTGCCCAAAACTTAAGGTACCATAAGCTTGTTCGCCTTATACCAGTCCACCTAGGCTTGTGGTTCTCTAAGGTGAGATGCCTTTGCACTTCCTCTGACAGTGTGGTAAAGGCCTCTGTTGAGACCCCTTTGGACTCCGATACGCTGCAGTGTCCCTCTACTTCCTCACAAGCTGAAAGACTTAGCTGGTCAGTTGGGTCCAGAGCTGTTTTGCAAGTTTTGGATTCTTACTGCTCTGAAACCAATAAAGGGGTATTCTGAGTCTCTCGTCATCAGGAGATTGCCTTGGTTTACTGTCCTCTAGATCGGCTCTCGTCAGCATCCCAGCCTAAGTGCAGACATCATCCTCAGGCCTGAGCCTGCAGCCTCACATGAAAAGGCTGCATCCATCTTGTTTCAGCCGTGGCCTACTGGCTTCCACTCCCAAACTATCAAGACCTAGTTTGGGTTGGCTGAAGATTTAATTTCCATGGTCCGATTTGGACATTTCTGTGTTCCTGGTTCTGCCCTTAAATCTTCTCCTGTTTTAAAAAAAAAGTGGTATATCTGTGTCCACAATTTCGGCTCATCTGCTTTACTCAACCTCCTCTCTTCTCAGGTCCTCTCATGAAACTGATCCTGAGAGAGGTTATCCATATTAGCCCAACGCGGAAACCCCCCTGCTCTTCTATGGGATCTCAGTTTCATTCTGGAGAAGCTCATCTTCCCACCGTTCAAGACAGCTGCCTACACAGATATTTTAATTCCTGACCTGGAAAGCTGCTTTCCTGCTAGCCATTACTTCAGCTAGAAGGGTTTCAGAGCTTCAGGCCCCTTTGTGTGGAACATTTCATTACTTTACACCCTGTCTTTGCCTCAAGTGGTTACAGTGATCTGTCTAAACAGTGAATACACTCAAACATCTACATTTATACATTTATGTTAAGTGTACACAGCTGTACTTTCTCCTGCCAGGATAAAGGAATGGTCAGGCACAGCCAGTGCCCCCCCCCCCCCCCTTGACATCTGCACCTGTGAACACTATTCATCCTATTCTGGAACAGCTAACCCTGGCTGGTCTCCAGTCTTCAGTTCCTTTAGGGGCCCTGGCCACTTCCATCCCCTAGGATTCTCCAAAGCAGAAGGTTTGGGGTAATAAGTGGTGCAACAGGAAGCACCTGGTCTCTTCAGAAAAGTCCACCATTGATAGCAACCTCAAAGGTGATGAGTCCCCAAAATCTCACTGCAAGAACATCTGTTTTGACTACCTTTTGGAACGACTGTCAGCACTGGGGATGGACCGTTGAAGCCCCATCTTCTGAGGAGTCATTTTTTTTCTGGAGGCTTTCACATCCTAGATGGTTCCTGTTCCAGATGCTGTTATTGACAGTATCCTCAAGGACATGGGAGGAGCCTGATACGGTGGAACTGACCCCCTAAGAAGCTAGACAAACCCCCCCCCAGAATCACTAGCACTGAAGTAAGGGTCTGACAGGATGCTGTCGTGGTCGCCACTAAAAAGTGCATCTCTGGTGTTGGGCCAGCTAAGGATGTTTTCTTACATCTCGGCCACCTTTGCACTGAGGGCTTTGAACTATCTAGCTCGCTTGACGGTGTCAGAAGACTCTAGTAACCAAGGCTTAAGAGTCGGGAGTCTCAAACTTTGGAGACGCCAATGTCCACTTTGCAGTCTATTGCTAATATGTCCATCAGTCTGTTTTCTAATGCAGCTGATGGCAAGTTGCAAGCTGTTGGCACCAGCATTGCTGTGTCGCCACTCTTGAAAGAGATTGTGTAATTTTGTGGAGTGCTTCACGCCATCCTTTAATGCCACCTTTTGCTCCTCTGTTTTGGGTCCTAGGTTGACACGTTGACCAGAAGTCAGCAGGAGGCAAGACACTGCCTTTGGAATGAGTTTTTCTACCCCTCAGTAGATCTTTAGGAATCAGAAGGGGATGCAGACTTCTCTCATGGAAGCTCAGTAATTTCAGGAAGCTCTTGAGGGTGTCCTCCCCCCTGTTTCAAAGGGGATAACCTCAATGAATACTGTCCCTATTGCAGGGGTGGTCCGCAGAATTGGGGGTTTCACTGAGGTTTCTCTGGAAGGAACTTTCAGTGGCCCTTGTGGGTTGTCAAACTATCTCTGGAGGCATTTGGGGGTTACTTTGCATCCCAGGCTTTCAAGAGCAGAGCCATCACCTCAGACACATGGGTATTGAGTCATATCCATATAGTTCCATTTTTGGGTACTCCAAATTTAAATCCCAAGCATCTCCCAGGTGTACCACCCTGTCAGAAAAAGGATGAGACCATTGAAGTACAAAATGTAGAAAATAGTCATCCAAGAGCTCTCAGCAGACCAGCTCAGATCCTGAGTCTATTCAGGATTCTTTTTGGTTGCAAAGACAGACCACTGGCCATTTTTGGATTTGAGCACATTGAACTGCTTTGTCAAGTAAAGTTGGTCACAGTGCAGTCCATTCTACCTTTGAAGAAAGAAGACTGGATGTGCTTGGTCAGATCAAGGATGCCAGGGGCACAGGAAAATAATTCTCTTGGGTGGCGAAAGCCAGGGTACATTTTTTGGCTAGGCTTGTATGGGCCCTCGGGCCGGTAGCCTAGTACCTACCTATGAACCTACCAAAATGTAAAGATTACAAGGAGATCCAGAAGGATGTCCTTCATGGATGCATCTGCAGTCATAACAAATGGGTTGTCCTGTCGTCAGGCAGCCCTTCGGTCGGCCGGATTCCAAAGTCTGGGTCCGGCTTCGGCTGATGTCGCACTTCACCCGACGTCATCTCTGCTGGTCTTCGGGTATAAAGGCATCAGCCGACGCCATTTTCCTCAGTCTTTCTTGCCGGGCGTGCCCGAAGCAGAAGCTGTTCGCAAGTGCGGTCGGTCAGATCCAGAGATTACTACTACGAATACTACAAGACTTCTAAAAGCTAAGTACCCGTTGGGGACTCTTTCTTGCCTCAGCCGATGTCAGAAAAAGTCAATAACTGTTTAACTTGTGGGAAACAAATACCTCATAAAGATTTCCACTCTTACTGTCTGCCTTGCTTAGGCCCAGACCACGACGTAGCAGCCTGTTCGGCCTGTGCTTCCTTCAACCGACGAACGCTTAGGCGTCGGTCGGAGTTTGCTGAACAGTTTTTCGGCTCAGATTTTGCGTACATTATGCCGTCGGATCCTCCGACTACCCAAATTGTTAAACGCAAAGAAAAAGACCGACACTCGCGGTCCGCGGTTTCGGCCGAAACCACGGTTAAGCAAGCCGCGAGTGTCTCTGTTTCGGCCGAAACCGAGAAAACCGGTCAATCTTCAGCCGAATCCATGACTACTACTACTGAGGCTCCTGCTACCTTAGTTGAATCAGCCTCAGAAATTTTGCCTACAACTGTGGTTCCTAGTGATTTATCAGACACCATCCCTTTGGATGTCTCTACCCCAGCACGTGGTGCTGCTAGGCCTCCTGCAGCCATGTCTATTAAGGCCTTTGCCAGGGCTAAAGCAGCCAAATCTGCTAAATCAGTGCCTGTTAAGCCCCCCTCACACAGGCCCACTTCAAGTTCACAAATGCTTACTCTGGCAGAAGATTTAATATCCTTAATTAGGGGATCCCAATCTCACCCAGACAGGGCCTCTCAGCCCCAGAAAAGAGACCTAGAGCAGAGCCCCCCGAGCCAGTGTCCTCTGATGATTCTGCGGATGACTCAGACATTACAGACCAGCCAAAGGCTCCTTTTTCTACTTATGAAGATTCCGATGCTGAAGAATCCATTCCAGATGCCTCTCCACCAGAGGAATTTTCCTTTGAGGAAACCTTACATGCCATGAGAGAACAATTCCAATGGCAGGGACAAGATTTCTCAGATTCAAGAAAAAGGCTTAGGACTTTTCTGCACTTACCACAACATAGGCCCTTGGCTATACCTCTTGTACTGCCTGTTGTGGATGATGCATTTAATGATGTTTGCACTGCTCCTGATTCTTTACCTCCAGCCCCTGCCAAACCAGATAGATTTTACAGGGTGCCAGACACTCATCACCACCTATACAAGGCCCCACTTGCAGATCCCGAAACTATATCCCAGGGGCCTAAGGCAGTAGCCTCGACCACAGCAAAAAACCCTATTCCTTCTGAAAGGGAATCCAGGTCCTTAGAGATGGGGGAAAAAGTTTACACCTCTGCTACTCTCTCAGCTAGAGCTTTAAACTGTCAGTTTCATATGATCCAATACCAAGAGTTTATGCTTGATCAGTTAACTAAAAAACTGTCCTCTGATGAACCCTTAGATAAGAAATATGCATTAGAAATGGTGAATAACATCCAACAGGTTAGTAACCATTCCTTAAAATGTGGCTATGATGCACTGGAGGCTTCATTTAGATCAGCCATGACTGGCACAGTGATAAGAAGGCATGCATGGTTGAAAGAACAGGTCTTACCGGATCATCTTAAAGCAAAGCTGTTAGATGCTCCTATGGATAAGGCCAGTCTATTTGGTACACCTGCCCAGCAAGTAATGAAGAAAATGGAAGAAAAGGCAAAATCTGTACAAACAGTTAAAGATTTCTTACAGGTTCAGCCCCAAGGTTTAGCAGGAACTGGCCTGCCAAAAATTGGTCCTTTCCAGACTCCACAAAATCCCAAAGGGGCAGGAATAGGCGCTCTAGAGGCAGAAATCAATCCAGAGGAGGTGCCTACAGAGGACGACAGTGGCAAGGCAATAACCGAGGCACAGACACAACCACTGCCACTGCAACAGGACAATCACAGTGACTTGGCTCTGACACCGCCTACCAGGGAGCAAATAGCAGCACCTTTAGGTGGAAAGTTAGCCTTATTTTCAAAAATTGGCACTATATCACAAAAGACAAGTGGATTTTGCAAACCATAGACCAAGGCTACTGGTTCCACTTCCACACCTTACCAGTAAAAGAGGAATGCCAAACCTACCTCCAAATCAAAAATAGAAGCTCTACAGCAGATAGCGAAATTAACAAAGATGAGAGCTGTGGAAAGAGTACCAATAACAGAACAGGGCAAAGGATTCTACTCCAGACTCTTCCTAGTGCCAAGAAAGAGAAAAGTTGGAGACCTATTCTCGACCTGTCCGTCTTAAACACATACATCATTGTCCCAAAATTCAAAATGCTGACCCTACAGCAACTTCTTCCCATGCTGGGCAAGGAGTGTTGGCTGGTAACTCTAGATCTCAAGGAGGCATACCTGCACGTCCCCATTCGACCAAATTGCAGAAGATACCTCAGATTTCTTGCAGGATCAGAGCATTATCAATTCTCAGCATTGCCCTTTGGCTTATCTACTGCCCAGAGTATTCACAAAATGCCTGGCATCAGTAATCGCTCACTGCAGATTACAGGAATCCAAATTTATCCATACCTGGACGACTGCCTGTTACAAGCGGACAACAAAAGCAAGCTGACAACAGATTTACAAAGGGTCATTTACTTGCTACAAGCCCTGGGATACACAGTCAATTTACAAAAGTCAAGGCTGATACCATCCCAAACAAGAACATTCTTGGGCTGAATTGGACACAGTAAAACAAATGGCATTCCTAACTGCAGAAAAACAAAAAGAACTCCCTCTTTACTTCTTGGCATTAACAAAGCAGAACAAACTAACAGCAAGAAAAGTTCTGCAGGCCTTGGACTTCATGGCATCATGCATAATCTTGGTCCCACATGCCAGACTGCATATGAGAAAGCTACAGTGGTACCTAAAGAATTTATGGTCTCAGCACAGGCACAGCTTAGAAACAGAAATCCCACTAATCCCATGCCTAAAACAGGAGTTCCTATGGTGGGCTCAAGCATGCCAGTCAAACCCAGGCTTACCCTTCCACAACTTTCGAGCAAGCCAAACCATCACAACGCCTCAGACCTAGGATGGGGGCACATGCTGGACAAATGCATACAAGGATTGTGGACTCAAGACCAGCTGCATCTGCACATAAACCAAAAGAAATGCTGGCAGTAAAACTGGCAATCCAAAATTCAGACCATTCCTCAAAGAAGGCCATTTGATAAGGACAGACAACACCACAGTCATGTGGTACATCAACAAACAGGGAGGCACTCATTCATACCCCTATGCAGAATGACTTTGGACCTTTGGAATCTGGCTCTCAGCTACAACATCCAGTTACAGGCAATATTTGTGCGGGAAAAGAGAACACCCTAGCAGACATGTTAAGCAGAACCACCTCGGATGCTCACGAATGGATGCTACACCCGGACATCTTCAAGGCCATCACAAAGAAATGGGGAATGCCACAAATAGATCTATTCGCATCCCCACTCAATCACCAGCTCAAAAAATTCTGCACAAGGACATTCCACCCACTTGCATGGAAGGTGGACTCTCTATCCTTCAGCTGGAAAGGCCTGACAGCATATGCATTTCCACCTCTTCCCTTGATGCACAAGGTACTACTGAAAATCAGAGGAACGTCCAAGGATAATCCTGATAGCTCCGAATTGGGCAAGACAACACTGGTACCCATTGCTGAGGAGCATGTCTCGGGAGAGAATGTGGTCAATACCCTTGATGCCTTTGATGTTAACTCAGAACAACTACAACATCATGCATCCAAACCTAAAAACCTTGCAACTGACTGCCTGGAACATCACACAGCAGCAACTAACCCAGACCTTTCCCAAAGGGTTAAAGACCTTATCCTTGAAGCCCGCAGACCTTCAACAAGAAGGAACTATGCAGGAAAATGGAAAAGGTTTGTCATTTGGAGTACTGAAAGAGGAAAAGATGTGTCGAACATAGATATTGCTAACATTCTGGAGTACTTGGCAGAGCTTCTACATACAGGCCTGTCCTATTCCTCCATCAAGATACATGCATCAGCTATTTCAGCAGAATACAGCTTCGATCCACCTGTCTTCGCATGCTCTACTCAGGCAGTTCCTCGGAGGGATCAAGAATGTAAAACCTCCTAGGAAACCACCATTACCAGCATGGGACTTGAACTTTGTGCTAGAAAAGTTGACACTCCCTCCGTTTGAACCAGCAGCAACAGCAGATCTGCAACACCTGTCATGGAAAACTGCTTTCCTACTGGCAATTACCTCAGCAAGGAGGGTTTCGGAACTACAGGCCTTAATGGCAGTGCAACCCTTCCTAATCTTCCATCAAGATAGGGTATCCATGAGAACTAATCCTACATTTATGCCTAAGGTGTGGTATCCAGAGTGTCTTTAAACCAGGCAATCCACCTACCTACCTTCTTTCCCAATCCACAGAACAGGGGGGAAAGACTGCTGCATACCTTGGATGTACATAGGCAGTTACGCTACTACCTGGACAGAACCAAAAGTAACAGAAAAACTGACCAGCTTTTAGTAGCCTATGCAACAGGAAGGGAAGGAAAAGCAATTTCCAAACAGACAATCTCCAAATGGATAGGAAATTGCATAAGATTCTGTTACTCCTACCATGGAAAACCAATTCCACAGAACATAAGACCTCATTCTACAAGGGCTACAGCCACTACCACAGCTTTCTTACGAGGAGTGGCAACCAAGGACATTATTGAGGCGGCTACTTGGACCTCCGTGCATACATTTGCCAAGCATTATAATTTACCTCTATACTCTAGATCCCGAGCAGGGTTTGCCACTGCTGTACTGCAAGGGATCCTAACTACACCATAATTTTTCTTCTTCCACCCCTAGTTTGGCTATGGTATTCTACCCATTTGTTATGACTGCAGATGCATCCATGAAGGACATAGTACAGTTTGTATCTACCATAAATGTAGATGTCCGAACTGGATAGCATCTGCAGTCAGGATTACCCTCCTCCTTCCCTCTGTGGTACTCCTAGGGTATTTACCCTCCTAATAGCTAGCTGGGGGGAGTCTCTTATGGTGTATTTGTTTGTATATATGTACATACATACTTATTTTTTGTGTTTGCCTTCTACTTTTTTGGAAACATTGGCATTTATCCAAAATTTAGCCTTCCAAGAGGGCAACTGGCATCTGGGGCAAGAAACAGAGGAAAATGGCGTCGGCTGATGCCTTTATACCCGAAGACCAGCAGAGATGACGTCGGGTGAAGTGCGACATCAGCCGAAGCCGGACCCAGACTTTGGAATCCGGCCGACCGAAGGGCTGCCTGACGACAGGACAACCCATTTGTTATGACTGCAGATGCTATCCAGTTCGGACATCTACATTTATGGTAGGTACAAAACTGTACTTTTCTTTGCTTCCAGCTGGGAGCCAGTCTGTTACAAGCACTGCCATTTGGTCTCACCACTGCTCTCACAAGTGTTCAAGTGCATGACAGTTGTGGCAGCCTGCCTCAGGCCTTACCTGGATGATTGGTTCCAGATTGCTTCCATGCGGGCATCATTTATCAGAGACTGGGACACCTTACTTCACCTGTGCAAGTCTTTGGGAGTCTGTCAACCACCAGGAATCCAGTCTCTCTCTTGTGCAGCCAATTGTCCAAGTGGCAACCTATAAACTCAGTTTCTCAGATTGCAAGGCTGCCAATTTCCACAGTGTCTTGCTCTTTCATTGTACTCTTTGCTCTTTCATTGTTCTCTTGCTGAAAACCTCTGGCTTGTCTTGTTCTCGGGCCCTTGGGAAACATGGCCACAATTTCTTTGGTCCTCCTTGCAGGGTAGTACATGAGGGTTCTGCAGTGGGCTTGCATGATGTATCTCGTGGATTTCCCAGTTGCATTGACAAAGGTCTGTTGGATTCAGATTAGATGATTGAAGCCTCATTTTGTGTCCACTGGGAGAACGTTTGTCCTATTCACATGTTGCAGTATTCTTACTTGTGAGATCCTCCTCCTCCGGTGACCTGAATTATCCAGCTCCTATGCCAAAGCTTAAGCCTGGTCGCTGTCAGGTGCATGGGATGTCACATGCAGGGCCATAAACCGTGGGCCATAAATGTGACGTCCGCATACACAACTTCTTTGCCTCCGTCGAATATTAGCTTGCACGTTTCGATCCACACTTCGGAAGTAGATATAGATAAGTATCCCGTTGGGAAACTTCTTATTAACTTCTTAGTTTTCACGTAGGCTTACGTTGCTGTTGCTCTTTTATAGCCATTGTCATCTAGGAAGGGAAAATGCAAGTGCGGTCAGCAAATTTCGCACATGGATTCCCATGAGCTTTGTCTTTTCTGTTAAGCCAATCCCACGACCATACGACCTGTAATATTTCAGTCGTTTGTCCCTAAAACCCTATGCAGTCATCTAGCAGCCCTTAAATTCGTAAAAAATCAATGACGCGAGCGTTTGGCCCTAGGTATGGAGACTGAACCGGCTGTTGAGGTGGAACAGCCAAAAAAGGCGGCCAAGGTTTCAAGGACTTCTGTTGCTGTGCCTCCAACGTTGAACATTACACCGGCTGCCGGTCTAGGGACTGAGAGACGTCTGGAAGAACTGGCGACTTTGGCGGGTACCTTGTCATAAGCTGCCCTAGAGTCTCCAGTTGGCACATCCTTGGAGGTTACTGCTACGTCTTCCTCCTTTGATGTCAAGGGGAACCAGGCTTGACCAGACGGCTGCCTGCAGTTTCAGACCAGGGCTCCTCGGCCACAGGCCTGACACCTTATTCTAGGCCTTCTCCTTCCCACACAGCTTCAAAGGTCAAACCCTCTGAAGAGAAAACAGAAAACTAAACATCTGTCTACCACAACAGAAAACCAGCCATACTGGCAAACCTTTTCCCATGTCTTGGTTCAGGCCTTTATGGCTGTCAGGCCCACTGCCTCTTATACTTCAGCCCTGCCCTAGGCCAGGCTCAGCTGCTTCCATCCCCCTAGACCACACTTAAGAGGAAGATTCCTCCTCCTCAGATAAATCACTCGCATACACTTCTCAGTTGGCATCTCCCCTGGAGTACTGTTCTCCAGATGAAGACTCCCTCCCCACCTTGAAAATATTACCTTTGGGGAAACTATCTCCAAAATGAGGGAGTACTTGGTGGAATGCCACTCAAATGACTAAGGTGCAGAAGAGGTAGTTTAAGCTCCTAGAGATGGAGTCTGCTTCCCCCTTTGCTATTCACCATGTGATTTCCATTTTATCTGGATACTTTTGCTTCAGCCTGTAAGACCTTTGAATCCCAGCATCCAGCCCCTAAAAGGCCAGATAAGATGTTCTTCGTATTTCACTGTTGCAGTCATTACATTTGGGTTATCTGCTTGCAGTAGCCCTGGTCGGCCTGATTAACAAAGTCTTGGGTCCTGCGTCAGTTGCTGTCCCTTCCATGACGTCACGTCATCAGGTGTATAAAACATGCAGCCAATGCCATTAAATCAGTCTTTCTTGCAGTGCGGTGCCTGAAGCAGAAGCAGTTCGCAAGTACCGGTCGGCCGACTCCTGAAATTTTAGATCTGAAGTAGTTAACTTCATTTTATCGGCAACCTGTGGGTATTCGGTCCGAGCCGGCAACTTTTTTCTAGCATCTGTTCAGAGCTCCTCATGCTACCCATAATGCAGTACCATCTCATTCCTTCCCACAGATCTGTTTGCCGTACCACAGTGAGCATCGTTGCTTCCTTTGCTCTGAACTCGGGAATAGTAAGTCTAAAAATTCTTTGTCTTTAGTGTGTCTGTTAGTGGTTTCCCTTCCTCCCCCACTAGTATATCACTTGCTCGTCTGTTCAAAAAAAAGAAAAAAAGTTTTTGTTGTAAAACTCTAGAGAAGTTTAGGCCTGCCCTTCCCCTACGTGTGTTTGTGTGTGGTGATCTTTGTAGGGAGTGGTGTTTGGTGCAGGACCATGGCTGATCAGCCAAAATCAGTGTTTAGAAAATGCACAGTGTGTGGCTGTAAGCTCTCACCAGCTGATGGTCGCACTCTGTGCAAGTTGGGAGTGTCCCATTTGTCGACTCAATGTGCAATCTGCACTGGGTTCAACCCTAGAGCCCTCTGTGATCGGAAGGCCAAATTGGTAGCCAAAGGCCATCTTCCTGCATCTCTGCTGGAGTCTGTCACGGCTTCGGTACCCGTTAGTCACACCCAACCTCCCTCCCAGACAGGGACTCAAACTCCCGTTTCTTCTGGTGCTGGGTTAGGCAAGGAAAAAGCTACAGTGAGTGTAGCAGATGAAGACCAGGACAGAGAAAGGCGCAAGGAGGGCAGGGACAAGAAAAGGGATAGACCTCACAAGAGATCCCCGGACAGGGAGCTCTACTTTAGTCCCTCTAAGTCCATGAGGCCAGTTTCTCCACGTCTCCGGTCTCCTCGTTTTTCACCGGAGCCGCTGGCACCTTTGGATCAGAGACCTTCCTCGCCCTCACAGCACAAACTAGCCAGATCCGAGTCTGCGGCTTTGCGTTAGACTCTGAGCTTATCAGACTTGGACATGGACAGGATGATGCAGAGATTCATTCAGACCCAAATACAGATGGGAGTCTTGCCAGGCCACTTTCCCTTTGGAGGGAAGACCTCCATGCCTTTTTTCCACCCCATCTCTCCTTCCCTGATCCGTACGTTGGCTTCAGGGTTCTTGGATCTGAGATTTTTTGGAGCTGGTAGCCTGGCGCCGACTGTTCCCCCAACCTCGACTCCGGCTGTTACCTGAGCTCCTTGGATCCAACTAGTTTGGAGCAGAGCGACTCTTGGAGCCGTGAACAGGGAGACTGACCCGAGGGAATGGATTCTTTGGCTCGCCTCTTTCAGATCCGACCTGTTTCCTCAGACCTCAGGCTACCCTTGCTGGGTGCCAAAGAGGTATGCACTCCTTCGGCCTTCGAAGTGGTGGAGTGGGTTCTCTCCCAGGGATTGAGATCCCAGCCCATCCCCTCGGATTCCACCCAGACCCCTCTGAATTTAGCAATGACTCCCTTCATCCTGTCTCAAGGACAGCCTGTGCCAGAGGATCCCCAGGTTATTAACACTGAGGAACCCCCTGCGGCTCACGAGACCTCTTCAGAGAGTCCCACTGAAGAGGGCCACCGTAAGTGCAAGTGCAAAAAGAGACACTTGGACTCCCTTGAGTCCCTTACTATGGACACGGACTTAGAGGAAGGAGAAGGTTACCCCAAGTCACCTTCTGACAACGTCTCCTTCGGAGACATCATGGAGATCCTCCGCCAGAGGGGAGGTTGGTTAGCCCCAAAACCTTCTGTGGATGAGTCTGTGTTCCTGGAGGCCTCTGGCATGGGCCCATTTACTTCCTGGGTGTCTCCGCCAGCGGACCCCTTGGTGGACCTTACCATGCGGGCATGGAAGGAGCTTGACACCATAGAGCGCATCCCCAAACACCCCGAAAAGATTTGATTTCCTCCTACTGACACAACCTTGGTCAAAAGGCGCCCCAGTTGATGCCACTTTGGTCGCTGCGGCCACCAAGAAAACTAGCACAGGAGAGTTCCTCACTGCACCCTCCAGACAAGGAGTCCAGGTCAGCGGATAGGTTTGGGAAGTGTTATTCCTCGGAGACCTTTTCAATCCGTGCGCTGAATTATTTGGCACGTGATCCGGCTTCAGTGAGACTTTGTATCGGAATTTGCTGAGTCACCCCCCAGAGTCCTTATCGCCACAGGACAAACAGCTGATGTTCGTGTTACCCTGCTGCAGTCATCACACTTGGGTTATCCTGCTGTCAGGCGGTCCCGCAGTCGGCCAGAGTTCCAAAGTCTTGGTCCAGCTTCTGTTGCTTCCTCCCTGACGTCAGTGCGCCAGGGGTATATAAGAGGCATCCAACGCTATTTTCTTCAGTCTTTCTTGCCGTGCGGTGCCCGAAGCAGAAGCAATTCGCAAGTGCCGGTCGGCCGACACCTGAGATTTATTAATCTAATTTCAGTCCGAAGTCTTCAATAAAGCCAAGTACCCCATTGGGAAACCTTTTCTTGCCTCAGTCCGATGTCAGAAAAAGTTAACAATTGCATTTCTTGTGGGAAGCAAATACCTCATAAAGACTTCCATTCTTATTGTATTCCTTGCCTAGGCCCAGACCACGACATCATAGGTTGTCGGTTTTGTGCTAGGTTTAATAAACATACTATGGTAGGAAATTTAATTATATCATGCTGTCGGAGCAGCCGGCGACCGGCATGCATAAAAAAAAGCAAGGATAAGTACAGGCAGCCTAGAACCAAGCCAGAGTCCGAGGCCTGTGCTGGGCCTGTCGCCGATTCTCCGGTTTTCAGTGAGGCGCCTACACAGCCCCTGACTACCATGGAAATGGAACCCCAGACAGCTTTGGATTCTCAAGCGGAGTGTACTAGGCCGTCACAACCATCTTCATTAGGCCCTTCCAACACCGGAGCAGAAGGTGAATCCCGGTGCAGTAGAAACGCCTTCTGTTTCAGAAGGTGTCTTCAGACAGACTACACTCACCATTAATTAAATCTTATGCTAAGCTTAAAAACTCCATTAAAACCAAAAAAGACTGTACATCAGTCTCCTGTTCAAGGCCCCATGCCTAAGAAACAGATGCTTAAGATGGCTGAAGATTTGATTTCCCTAATCAGGGGTTCCCATCCCCCTCCTGATAAAAGGCCAAGACAAGAGGAGGACTATGCTTCCTCTGACCAGGTTTCTATTTCCTCAGATTCTTCTGAGGAACAGGATTACGCTTTTCCCCCTTACGAAGATTCTGTTGCTGAAGACTCTATTCCCTCAGCATCTCCCCCTGAAGACTACTCCTTTGGGGAAACTTTACGTACCATGAGGGGAACATTTCCACTGGGAAGGCCAGGACTACTCTGATTCTAAGAAAAGGCTCCAACAGTTTTTTACTACCCCTGCACAGACCACTTGCTATCCCTCCAGTTTTAGATATTGTGGATGATGTTTACTTAGTCTAGTCTAAATCCAGACTCCCTACCTCCTGCTCAAGCCAAACCAGACAGATACTACAGAGTACCTGACACACAAATTCCTTTGTAAAAGCCCTTTGGCTGACCCAGAAACAATTTCCTAGGGTCCCAAAGGGGCTAAAGCTTCTATGGCTAAAAATCCTGTACCCTCTGAAAGGGATTCCAGAGCTTTAGATAGATGGGGAAAGAAGATGTACACCTCAGCTACTCTATGAGAGCATTAAATTGTCAGTTTCACATGCTGAATTATCAGCAATTCCTAATGTCTCAATTAAAACAAAAACTGAGCACACATTCTGAACACGCTGAATTCAAGAAAATGCAGGATCTGTTGCATGCAGCTGAACATGTGGGCAAACATGCTTTACAATGTGGATTTGATTCATTGGAAGCTTCCTGTAGAGCAGCTGTTACTGGGTCTGTCATACGCAGACATGCTTGGTTAAAAGAACAAACCCTCCCTGATCATGTTAAAGCAAAATTATTGGATGCACCTTTACAGCAGGATGTCTTATTTGGTGTCAAAGCAGAAGAGATTTTAAAGAAAATGGAGGATAAGGCAAAGTCTGTGCAGATGGTCAAGGATTTTTTACAGGTAGAACCCCCTCGTTTCAGCAGAAATTGGCCAACAAAAAACTGGTCCTTTCCAGCTTCTGACAGACCATAGAGGGGCAAATAGACACCCAAGGGGCAGAGGTCAGTCACAAGGCCCTTACAAACCTCGCCAATGGGGTGCCACAACCCAGAAAGAGAAGACAGGCCCCAAGCTAGCAGAAGACAAACACAATGACTCAACCCTCCAACTGCCAAGCAAATCTCTCTTGGCAGCTCCCTTGGGAGGAAAATTAGCACTTTTTGCAGACAACTGGCACATCATCACAAAAGACAAATGTGTCCTAAACATTATCTCACAAGGATACAGATTCCACTTTCATACCATGCCAAGGATAAAAGGAATGCCAAATCTGCCACCAAATCAATGGGCAGAGGCACAAAAACAAATTACAGCTCTCATGGACATGAGCCATTCAACAGGTACCTACACAGGAGCAAGGACAAGGATTTTACTAGACTCTTTCTAGTCCCCAGAAAGGACAAAGTATGGAGACCCATTCTGGACCTTTCAGTTCTGAATACCTATCTGCAAGTACCAAAATTCAAGATGCTAACACTACAGCAGCTTCTTCCCATGCTGGGCAATAAGGCTTGGCTAGTAATGTTGGATCTCAAGGAGGCATACCTGCATGTGTCCCTGTCAGACAAAATTGCAGAAGGTACCTCCGCTTCATTACAGGTTCAACCCATTATCAATTCTCTGCACTGTCCTTTGGCTTAGCTACTGCGCCCAAGGTCTTCACAAAATGCCTGGCACCAGTAATTGCATACTGCAGACAGAGGAATTCAAATCTCCCATACCTGGACGACTGCCTTATTCAAGCAGAAAGCAAGGACATTCTTTTAAAACATCTGGCATTTGTCAAACACCTAAGTTGCCTAGGGTACACAGTAAACGAAAAGAAATCAAAACTAGTGCCCTCACAAAACATAATATTCCTGGGTGCCAGCTTGAATGCAATGGTCCAGATGGCTTATCCCACGCCAGACAAGCAACAACAGCTGACTTAATACTTCAAAATAATGGCCACAAAGACCCAACAATGGTACCTGAATAGCGTGTGGACTCAGCACAGCCACAGCTTGGAAACAATGATGCCACTCATTCCCTCCCTTCATCAGGAGTTTCTATGGTGGGCACAGACATGTCACCTCAACAAGGATCAGCCTTTCACATTACCCACAGCCAGGCAAACTGACAACAGATGCATCAGACTATGCCTGGGGAGCACACATGGCAGGACAGTGCACTCAGGGCAAATGGACTACAGATCAAAGGCATCGGCATATCAATCAAAAGGAAATGCTAGCAGTACAGAATGCACTAACAGCTTTCAAGGACCTCTTACACCCAGGGCAACTAATAAAGACGGACAATGCTACAGTAATGTGGTACATCAACAAGCAAGGGGGCACACATTCCTACCCTCTATGCAGGCAAGCAATGACGTTGTGGAACACAGCACTCTTACCAAGTTCAACTATAAGCACAATTCCTGCCAGGAAAGAAAAACACATTGGCAGACTATCTAAGCAGAATCATGGATCCCCACAAGTGGAAACTGGATCCACAAGTATTTGCAATGATGACTCAAAAATGGGGACGCCCAGACATAGATCTGTTTGCCAACCCCCAAAACTACCAACTTCAAAAATTTTGTACAAGGACATTCCACCCACAAGCTTGGAAAGTGGACGCCCTCTCATTCAGTTGGAAAACATCAACAGTGTATGCCTTTCCTCCACTGCCTCTGCTAGCAAAGGTGCTGCTGAAAGTCAGATTAGAGAGGCCACAAATGGTACTCATTGCACCAGACTGGCCACACCGGCACTGGTATCCAATTCTAAAGAATATGGCCCACGGCCCACCATGGATTTTACCACAAATTCCTCACTTCCTCACCCAGCGAGGCAATCATATTCTACACAGCCAGCTCAAGACTTTAAACCTGGCTGCATGGCAAATTACCTAAACAATTGATCAACACCTCTATCCAAAGCTGTTATGGATGTCATTCTGGAGGCCAGGAGGCCCAGCACCAGGAAAACCGATTCAGACAAATGGAAAAGATTTTGCGCCTGGAACCAGGCTAAAGGCCAAAATCCCCTTGCTCCAAACATTCCTCAGATTCTACAATATTTAACTGAGATGTTGCACAAAGGACTTTCCTTTGGATCTGTTAAGATCCACGCCTCAGCAATTTCAGCTCATTACAACACGGATCCTCCTTTATTTTCACATCCACTCCTAAGACAGTACCTCAGAGGGGCTAAGAACATAAGACCGCCCAGGAGAGCACCAACACCTACTTGGGATCTCAACTTTGTTCTGGAAAAACTTACACTGCCGCCCTTTGAACCAGCTTTCTCAGCTGACTTAAAGTTTATTTAATTGAAAACTGCCCTGCTGCTAGCAATAACTTCAGCTAGAAGAGTCTCAGAGCTACAGGCACTAATGGCAGTGGAGCCTTTCCCTCATTTTTCATCAAGACAGAGTCTCTCTGTGAACTAACTCTTCCTTTATGCCAAAGGTGGTATCCAGTGTGGCCCTAAACCAAACCATTCATTTGCCCACCTTTCTTCCAAATCCCAAGAACAAAGGGGAAAGACTCCTGCACTCTTTGGACATTCACAGACAATTACGTTACTACTTGGATAAAACTAAGGCTTACAGAAACTCTGACCAGCTCTTTGTAGCCTATGCTGCAGGATCACAAGGAAAAGTCATCTCAAAACAGACCATTTCAAAATGGATAGGACATTGCATATGTTTCTGCTACACGCATCATGGGAAACTGGTACCTGCTAGCATTAGGCCCCACTCCACCCGGGCTATAGCTACATCAGCAGCCTTTCTCAGGGGGGTGCCAACCAAGGATATTTCTGGAAGCTGCAACTTGGGAGTTCAGTGCACACCTTCACCAAACACCATCACTTACCTCTATACTCTAAGATTAGAGCTGGCTTTGCCACTGCAGTTTTGCAGGGCCTACTAGCTTCTTATAACCCTGTTTAACTCCACCACCCATCCTTAGCTTTGGGATTCAACCCAAGTGTGATGACTGCAGCAGGGTAACACGATGAACATAGTACAGTTTTGTACCTACCATAAATGTAGATGTTTGAGTGTTTACCCTGCTGCAGTCCAGGTTACCCTCCCTCCATCCCCTCTGAACTAGCTGGACTTATCCATATCTTTCTATCCTATACAACCTCTGTGGTGTATTTGCTTGTGACTGAAAGTATTATATTTTTACTTGTATATTTTTATATAGCAATAAGTATTGCCTACCTGTTGGAGACACCTGACATCTGGGGCAAGAAAAACTGAAGAAAATGTCATCTGATGCCTCTTGTATACCCCTGGCACACTGACGTCAGGGAGGAAGCGACAGCAACCGATGCCGGACCAAGACTTTGGAACTCTGGCCGACTGCGGGACCACCTGACGGCAGGATAACCCAAGTGTGATGACTGCAGCAGGGTGAACACTCTAACATCTACATTTATGGTAGGTACAAAACTGTACTTTCTCTGTGAAAATGTCGACTGAAGTCAGTATCGAACACGTCTATGCAGCTCATTTCCCATGCCACGGAAGGAGCAGCTAGAAGGCCGGAACAGGCGTAGCCATGAGACGTCACGCCTGGCTCAGGTTGTGTCAGTTCGTGGACCCTTTCAAGGCGTTGTTTGTTAATGCTCTCTACGATGGTTCTTCCCTTTTCGGGAAGACAGTACGTGACACACTTGTCCAGAGCGAAAGACAGGAAGACTGTCTGCCGTTGGGATCCGCTTCTCTAACTCTCAGTGGTCCTCTTCTAGGAATCAGAGGGCAAAAGAAGATGTGGTTCTGAAAATCTCAGTTTTCCCGGGATTCTCAGGACAACTATTCCCCCAGAGGCAGAGGGGGACAGGATTGACGCCAGCCCAGAGGTAGAGGAGGTCCCAGGAATTTTGGGTCAAAGGAACCTTTTTCTGATGGACCTGCTCAGCAGCCCTGAGGGGTTGCCCCAGCTGTCCTACTCTGGAGACAGTCGTGAGGAGATTGTCCTTACACCCAGCGGCATGGGAGTCCATAACGACAGATCGCTGGGTGTTGCATTATATCCAGAGGTTACACTATCCCATTTGTTGTCCCTCCAAATGTTCCAAAACACCTCCCGGATGTTCCAGCCACTCGCAGGTTGGCCGCAGATCTAGAGGTTTCAAAGCTGCTCCTCAAACGAGCCATCGAACAGGTACCCCCCCCCCAACCAGTCCGGGTCAGGCGTTTACTCAAGGTTCTTTTTAGTGCCAAAAAAGGCGGGGGACGTCAGGCCCATTCTAGACCTGTCATCTTTGAACGTGTCTGTCACGAAACAAGTTCCGGATGCTCACCCTACGTCCAATTCTACCTTATCTCTGAGAGTGCGACTGGATGTGCTCGTTAGACCTCCAGGATGCTTACTACCACATCAAGATCCACAGAAGCTCCAGGAGATTTTTGCACTTATGGCTGGGAGCCAGTCACTTTCAGTTCAGAGCCCTACCATTCGGTCTCACCACAGCCCCCAGGATGTTCACCAAAGTAATGGCAGTTGTAGCGGCTCACCTGAGGCTTCAGGGTATTCAGGTATTTCCTTACCTGGACGACTGGCTCTTCGTTGCACCCAACAAACGTCTGCTATGTCTGGCCCGATACTACTTTATTCGGTGCAGATCTCTTGGGGATTACAGTCGGTGTTCAAAAATCCCAGTTGCAACCAGTACAAGTTTTAGACTTCATCGGGGCACTGCTAGACACTTTGCAGATGAAAGTATTTTTAACTCCAGACAGGATCTTAAACCTCGGGTGCCACATAGCTGAAATAGCGAACTTCCAAAGCTCCAAAGGCGAACGAGGTTCTCCGGGCACTGGGCTCCATGGCTACATCTATATCTATTCTCCCTTGTGCGCGCCTTCATAGGTGGATTCTTCAATGGACTCTGGCTGTTCAATGGTCTTGGCTAGACCTGCCCATGGAATTTCCGATCAGGATCAGTCACGTCTGCAGGACGTCCCTTCTTTGGTGGTTAAATTCACCGGAAGTTGTAGAAAGACTCCCCTTCGCGTCATCTCCAGTCCAAGCCACAGTGACCACGTACGCCTCCCAACTTGGGGGGGGTGGCAGTTTGGGAAGGACAGTCCAAGGCACATGGTCCCAGACAGAGACCAAGTTGCATATAAATGTTCTAGAGATGAGGGCAGTGCTTTTTAGCATTGGAAGCCTTTCACACTGTCTTCCCTCTCTGATTGCAATCCAGTCAGACAACATGTTGGTTGTATGGTGTATCAACAAGCAGGGGGCATCCAGATCCTACCCCCTGTCGTGAGGCCACGAGAGTGCGGGAGTGGGCAATTTCCACCGGTTGGTTTCTGATAGCAACGCACATCCTGGGGCGCTCCAACATTTTAGCGGACAGATTGAGTCTGGCTATTCTGATGCCATACAAGAGGTCTCTGAAATGGTCAGTAGCAGAGGAGATATTCCTTAATGGGGTCAGCCTTGCTGCGATCTCTTCATCTCCTTCCAACGCGAAGTGCCGCGTGTTCGCTCTGATTCCCTCACCACGGGATGCCTCCAGAGACACTCTAGTCCATGCTTGGCCCCCCCGGGTTTCTGTATGCTTACCCACCCTTGCCACTCATTCCGAAGTTTATTCAGAAAGCTTGCCGACTGTAGTGCAAAGTTATCCTCATTGTCCCGTTCTGGCCTCGCCAGGTTTGGTTCTCATTCCTTTGGTCTCATCTCTTAGCTCCTCAGTGGGTTCTGGATCCCTGCCCAGATCTAATCTCCCGTCTTTTGGGTCTTCGTCCGCCCGACCTGGGCAGCCTCAAGCTGACAGCTTGGTTGCTCCAGTTCTCTTGATTGCCAGGACTCCCGGTCTTTCATCCCCTGTAAAATCCATACTGGTGGCTTCTTTTAAAGATTCCACTAGGTAACTTTATTGCAGTAAATGGAACCGTTTTTCCATTTGGGCTTCACAGAGAAATCTAGATCCCTTTACAGCCCCTGTTCCAGCTGTGTTGGATTTCTTGTCTGGTATTTTTCAGCAAGGAACTAGCTCCAACACAGTGAAAGTACAATTGGCAGCCATTTCTAATATTCATGTTGGTGAAGACATCTGCTTAGCCTCTTCTAGGCTGTGTAAAGCTTTTCTTAAATGCACTTTTCTTTTGTGCCCTCCTGTCAAGGATTCAGTGCCCCCTTGGGACCTTACTTTTGTCCTACAGGCATTGGTGGCTCCTCCATTCGAACATGTAGCATCGGTGGATTTAAAATTGTTATCCTGGAAGACAGCTTTCGTAGTCGCTATTATATCAGCTAGGAGGGTTTCTGAGCTTCAAGCTCTGCCGTGCCTCCTTATTTGGTCTTCCATAAGGATAGGGTCTCTGTCCATACTAATCCTTCTTTCTTACCTAAAGTGACATCTGAAGCAAACGTAAACCAGTCCATAATCTGCCTGATGTTCTTCATCTCACATTGCTGCAGTCCTTACATATGGGTAGTCCGCTGTCCTCGGTCGGCCCGAATACCAAAGTATTAGGCTGACGTCGGTCATGGGCGCTCAGATCTGACATCAGAGCGTCAGGGTATAAAAGCGCATGACCGACGTCATATCCTCAGTCTTTTTTGCCGCATGGTCCGATGCAGAAGCAGCGTTGCAAGTGCCGTTCGGCGTTCTGAAATTTTCGTATTCTGAGTTTCAGACCGAAACCAAGTTGGGCTAAGTACCCGTTGGGGAATATTTTGTTTTTTTCTTGCCTCAGTTAATTCGGATGTCAGAAAAAGTGAATAATTGTATTTCTTGTGGGAAACAGATACGCATAGGGATTATCACTCTCTTTGCATTCCTTGTTTGGGACGGACCACGGCGTGGTAGTCGGTTTTGTGCTAGATTTAATAAGCACTATAAAAAGAAGGTTCGATTGTGCTAGGTTAGTCTTTGGTAAGGTGTAATTATAATATGCCGTCGGATCCTCCGGCCGCTTCCTGAAGAAGCGCAAAGACAAATCCTTGAAACCTAGACAGGTTGATTCGTCCGTTCGGATGCGGTCCTGCAGAAACTACAGTGGAGCAGGTGGATCCGGCTGAAGTTTCTGTTGAGTCTCGGGGGGGGAAACTTTGATTTTGCAGGATGTGGCCTCCCAGGAGTCAGGTCAAGCTGAAGGGGCCTCTCAGGTTACTGTTCTCCCTTCTATGCCTAAGGTGGTTAGGCCTTCTGCTACTATTTCTAAGGCTTCTTCTAAGGGCAGGTCTGTTTTGCCTTCCTCTGGTGTCCCCCCAGGTACTTCAGGGTCTGTGCCTAAAAAGCACATGCTTAAAAATTGCAGAAGATTTCATTACTTTAATTAGAGGTTCTATGCCCCCTCCTGATAAGAGGCCCAGGGTGGAGCCAGAGTTGGAAAGTTTGGATCAGGCCTCAGATGACTCAGACTCCTCTGCTGAAGATATTCAAGATTTTCCCCCTTATTCGGATTCTGATGCAGAGGATTCCACTCCTTCTGCTTCTCCTCCAGAGGATTTTTCATTTTCAGAAACTCTGCATTCCATGAGGGAGCATTTTAAGTGGGAAGGACAGGATTTCTCTGATTCACGGAAGAGGCTTAGGGAATTCTTGTTTTTACCACAGCATAGACCCTTGGCTATACCTCCTGTTTTGGATGTTGTTCAAGATGTTTTCTCAGAGGCTTCCCTTAATCCAGATTCTTTGCCTCCTGCGCCAGTTAAACCGGACAGGTATTACAGGGTGCCTGAGGCTCATAAATATCTGTATAAGAGTCCTAGGGCGGACCCAGAAACTATTAGTCAGGGGCCTAAGGGTGTTAGAGCTTCTATTGTAAAGAATCCGGTTCCTCTAGATAAGGAAGCTAGGGCTTTGGATAGATGGGGTAAGAAAGTGTATACCTCTTCTACTTTAGCAATGAGGGCTTTAAATTGCCAGTTTCATATGTTGAAATATCAGAATTTCCTCCTTTCTCAGCTAAAATCTAAAGTGGATGCTGTGGCAGAGGGCATAGAGTGTAAAGAATTACAGGATTTAGTACATGTCTCTGAACAGGTGGGTAAGCATTCTTTGCAGTGTGGTTTTAATGCTGTACAGGCCTCTTCTAGGGTGGCTGCCACTGGTTCAGTTCTTCGTAGGCACGCCTGGCTTAAGGATCAGAATTGTCCGAGCATGTTAAAACTAGAATTCTGGATGCCCCTTTACAGTCTGAAGTTTTGTTTGGTCCCCCTGTGGAGTCGGTTTTGAAGAAAATGGAAGACAAGGCTAAGTCCATGCAGACTGTTAAAGATTTTTTGCAGGTGCAACCTCCAAAGTTTAGTAGAAATTGGCCTACTAAGGGGTGGACCTACCCTTCTTCTGATTCTCAGTCTAGGGGTAGATCTAGACGTGGCAGGGGCAGAGCTCACAGTACATTCAGGCATAGAACTTGGAGTTCACCTGCACAATCTGCAGGTGAGGGCAGGGGCCAGTCCTTTCGTAAACAGGCCCAATGACCTGCATTTTCAGCTGCCAGATTCTTCTTCCCTGGCAGCTCCTTTGGGAGGAAAGTTAGCACTCTTCAAGCAAAACTGGCTTTTAGTCACCCAGGACAAATGGGTATTGGACATCATAAATCGAGGCTACAAGTTCTATTTCCATACATTGCCTCCTTTCAAAGGCATGCCAGACGTTCCTCCTCGGCAAAGGATAGAGGCTCACAAGCAGATTTCTTTACTTCTTCAAATAGGAGCTATACAACCAGTTCCTCTGTCAGAAATGGGACTAGGATTTTATTCTCGCCTGTTTCTAGTACCGAAGAAAGGGAACACGTGGAGACCAATTTTGGATTTATCTATCCTCAACACTTATCTGGATATTCCAAAGTTCAAAATGCTGACGTTACAACAGCTTTTACCTCTGTTGGGAAAAGATCACTGGATGGTAACTCTGGATCTCAAAGAGGCTTACCTTCATGTTCCTATCAGGCCCAGTTGCAGGAGGTACCTGCGTTTTCGGGCTGGAAATTTACATTATCAGTTCTCTGCATTGCCCTTTGGCTTATCTACTGCGCCCAGAGTGTTCACAAAGGTTCTGGCTCCAGTGATGGCCTTTTTCAGGTTAAGAGGAATACAGATTTATCCTTATTTGGACGATTGCCTGATTATTGCACAACACAAAGACGAACTTCTGCATTATCTACAGTATGTGATGGTAGTGTTAAGATGCCTAGGGTATTCTGTGAACGAAACAAAGTCCAGTCTAGTACCCTCTCAGGACATGTGCTTTCTGGGTGTGAGACTGAATACAGCTTCCCAGATGGCCTTTTTGACCCCGGACAAACAAAGCAGCCTTTCTCTTTATTTCCATCAAATGTCTCTACAGTCCAGGCTGACTGCAAGGAAAGTCCTTCAAGCCTTGGGGTTCATGGCATCTTGTATTCTGGTGCTTCCCAATGCCAAACTGCATATGAGGAAGCTTCAATGGTATCTCAAAAATGTATGGACACAACACTGCCAAGATCTAGACACTGTCATTCAGATAATACCTTGCATTCAGAAAGAATTTTTGTGGTGGTCTCAGGAATGTCACCTAAACAAGGGACTCTCTGTGACCCGACCAGAGGCGAGTCAGATTCTAACGACAGATGCCTCTGACAAGGCAAGGCTTGGGGAGCACACCTCAATGGAAAATGGGTGCAAGACACGTGGCCTGTCAGACTTCAACATTTGCATATCAACTTGAAGGAGATGTTAGCAGTCCAATTTGCATTGATGGCTTTCAAGGATTTACTTCACCCAGGACAGGTGTTGATTCAAACAGACAACACTACTGTCATGTGGTACATCAACAAGCAAGGGGGAACCCATTCGTACCCTCTTTGCAGGCAAGCGATGATTTTGTGGGAGACTGCTCTCAGTTTACACCTCAATCTTCAGGCAAGGTTTCTACCAGGAGCACAGAACTCCTTAGCGGATGTGTTGAGCAGACAAATTGTGGATCCTCACGAGTGGAAACTGGATCTTCATGTGTTTCAAAAGTTGACAGTGTTATGGGGACTCCAGACATAGATCTGTTCGCTTCTCCACTAAATTACCAGTTGCCAAAGTTTTGCACAAAAATGTTTCATCCCACAGCTTGGAAGGTGGATGCTCTATCATTCAGTTGGAGCAATCTTCATGTCTATGCCTTTCCACCTCTGCCTCTCATTCCCAAGGTACTCCTGAAGGCCAGAATAGACAAGCCATCCATGATTCTGATAGCGCGGATTGGCCTCGACAGCACTGGTACCCACTACTGAGGAGTTTGGTACGGAGCCTCCATGGCCTCTGCCTTTGATTCCGCATCTTTTGTCTCAGGAGGGCAATCACTTCCTCAATGTCAAGATTCAGTCTCTGCATCTCACAGCCTGGCATATTCTGTTTTAGACCCTGGAGGGTCTCAGCTTCCACAACAAGTTTTGAATGTTATTTTGGAGGCCAGAAGGCCTAGTACAAGGAAAGTTTACGCTGATAAATGGAGGAGATTTTTCTTTGGAGCAAAGCGAAGGACTTTGATGTTTCCAAGCCTGATTTAAGTGTTTCTCTTCAATATCTTACTGAGTTATTGGACAAGGGTTTGCCTTTCTCCTCGATAAAGGTTCATGCTGCAGCCATTTCTGCTCACTATGACTGTGACCCTCCTTTATTTTCCCATCCTTTGTTTAAGCAATTTCTTAGAGGGGCAAAGAACACAAGACCCCACGAGAGCTCCTACTCCTGCTTGGGATCTCAATTTTGTGTTGGAAAAGCTTACTCTACAACCTTTTGAGCCTGCAGCTACTGCCGAGTTAAAGTATTTATCATGGAAGACTGCTTTTTGTTGGCCATTACCTCTGCAAGAAGGGTTTCTGAATTACAGGCCCTTATGGCAGTGGAACCTTTCCTGATTTTTCATAAGGATAGGGTATCTTTGGCGCACTAATCCTTCCTTTATGCCTAAAGTGGTTTCTAGTGTGGCCTTGAACCAAACTATTCATTTGCCTACTTTTATGCAAACCCCAAACTAAAGGGGAGAAGATTTTGCATACTTTGGATATTCACAGGCAGTTACGTTATTATTTGAGCAGAACCAAGGGGTTCAGGCGGTCTCAGCAGTTGTTTGTTTCTTTTGCTTTGGGTTCTCAGGGAAAACCTGTTTCAAAACAAACTATTTCTAAATGGATTGGGTTTTGTATTTCTTTCTGTTATTCCCATCATGGTAAGGAGATTCCGGCTGGAATCAGACCTCATTCCACTAGAGCTACTGCTACTTCTACTGCCTTTCTAAGGGGGGTAGCTACAAAAGATATTTTGGAAGCAGCCACTTGGAGTTCAGTACATACTTTTTCCAAGCATTACCACCTTCCTCTTTATTCTAAGTCTAGGGCTGGATTTGCCACTGCAATATTACAGGGCATTTTAGCAGCCCCTAATGCTTTATGATTTTGCCATCCTCCCTTTACCTCTGCTTTGGGATTCTACCCATATGTAAGGACTGCAGCAATGTGAGATGAAGAACATAGTACAGTTTTGTACCTACCATAAATGTAGATGTTCAAGATCCACATTGCTGCAGTCCAATTTACCTCCCTCCTTCCCTCTGTAGTTTGGCATGGTTATATGGTTTGGGTGATGGTTGTTGTTGGGCATGTTTTTGGGAGGTATCCTGTTTTTGGGCTGTGGCCTTTCTTTTTAGGGCCTTCTGACATCTGGGGCAAGAAAAGACTGAGGATATGACGTCGGTCATGCGCTTTTATACCCTGACGCTCTGATGTCAGATCTGAGCGCCCA
Source organism: Protopterus annectens (assembly GCF_019279795.1). Classification (NCBI taxonomy): domain Eukaryota; kingdom Metazoa; phylum Chordata; order Ceratodontiformes; family Protopteridae; genus Protopterus; species Protopterus annectens. The sequence goes on from NC_056737.1 coordinate 1,399,005,143, forward strand.
TGACCGACGTCAGCCTAATACTTTGGTATTCGGGCCGACCGAGGACAGCGGACTACCCATATGTAAGGACTGCAGCAATGTGGATCTTCGAACATCTACATTTATGGTAGGTACAAAACTGTACTTTTTCTTTCCTAGTTTCCAAAACAAGGGTGAATACAAACTTCATTTGTTAGATGTTCATAGACAACTTTGCTTCTGTCTTCATAGAACAAAATCATTCCGCAAGTCTGACCAGTTCGTTTCCTTTTCCAAATCCTTTTTAGGAAAAGCGATTTCTAAGGTTTCTTTTGCTAGATGGATCACTGCTTGCATTTTGCATGTCTACAAAGCGCAAAAGGTTTATCTCCTGGTATTGTTAAAGCTCACTCTACCAGGTCCATGGCGACTTCTGCTGCCTTTTGGTGTAGGGTTTCTTTGGACGACATTTGTGCAGTAGCAACCTGGGCCAATTCACATACCTTCATTTCCCATTATAAATTGGACCTGATTTCTAGAGGTAGAGCATCATTTAGCTCTGTGGTGCTCAGGAATATCCTTCCATAAGGGCCTCCCAGGATTGGAGTAGCTGGGGGACTCTGTCACACAGGTTGCATATAAAAGTTAGCTACTTCAGATAAAGAAGTTTTGTACTCACCACAACTTTCTGAAGTTGTTGTTAGCCCACATCTGAAGTGTTTCTAAACGAAAACACATACTTGGTACGTTAATTTGGAGTATTTGAAATGTGTTATTCAGTGTAATAAAATTTGTGTCCTCTGTCCTCGCTTGTACTGTGGCTTCATTGTTTCATCGTGCTGGTACCTGTTTGAGGTTTAAAGATTTATTTTGGTACCTTGTTCCTTGTCGTTTGGGTCCCATCTGAGTAGTTATACTTCATTTTTCTGCAACCTTCCCTCCCTCCGTCCGCCAGACCTTGTTCATGTCCATATACAGGTTTGGTTCATTGGTCTGAGTTGCTAATGTATTTAGTTACAGCAAACTCTATCTGAGGGAAGGTAGGAGATGGTAGTGCATTATGGGTAGGGGGAGGAGCTCGGAGCAGATGCTAGAAAAAAAGTTGCCAGCTCTGATCCGGTACGGATCCAAATGCCCACAGGTTGCAGAAAAATGAAGTATAACTACTCAGATGGAACGTTATGGGGAGTACATAACTTCTTTTTTTTCGAGTTTCAGAACCAAAGTCTTCAACTAAAGCTAAGTACCACATTGGGGAAACTTTTTCTTGCTCCTTACCGAGGTCAGTAAAAGTTAATAATTGCTTTACTTGTGGAAAGCAAATAATTGCATTACTTGTGGAAAGCAAATACTTCAAAGATTTTCATTCATACTGTATTCCTTGCCTAGGCCCTGATCATGACGTACCTTGCTGATGGTTTTGTGCTTTATTTAATCAGCGCACTGTCCGTCGTCTGTATGTTTTCGCTTCTAAATGTTTCGGTTCTATGTTTAATTATCCAGAAATGTTGTCTGTTAGCCATTTGACTACCGGGATTCCGAAAAAATGCAGAGATAAAGACAGAGACAGGCCACCGAGGTTCTAAGCTGCCAATGACGCTTCTCCTAAGCCAGTCGCCAGTTCGCTGGTACTCAGTGAGGAACTTTCACAGCCCCTGATACCTGCTACTTCTGACTTGCAGGCCTCTACTGAGACCCATTCGGAGTCCGGTATACCGCGAGATGCTTGAACTGTGGAACCTGCGGATGACTCTACCTTGGATGGGTCCAGAGCCATTTTGCAGGCACCGGTTTCAGAGGGTGTACTCAGGCCTACGGACTTGCATATTAAACCGACACCTCCTTCATTTAGGCCAAAATCTTGAACCGTGCTTAAGAAACCGAAGCCCAGGCTGCATGCTCAGGCCTCTATGCCTAAAAAGCAAATGAGTGGCTGAAGATGTTATAACTCTAATCAGAGGAAGCCAACTTCCCTCTTCTGAGAGACCTAGGACTGAAGTTGTTTATGAATCTTCTGAACAGGATTCTGATTTTTCTGATCTGGACTTGCCCTTATCTACTTATGAGGATTCTGATGCAGAGGACTCTATTCCCTCTGCTTCCCCTTCAGAGGATTTTTCTTTTGGTGAAACCTTACATACTCTAAGGGAGCATTTCCACTGGGAAAGCCAGGATTTTTCTGATTCAAAAAGAGGCTTACGGATTTCTTACTCCTGCTTCAGCTTAGGCCTTTAGCTATATCTCCTGTACTAGACATTGTTGATGCCTTTTCAGAATCTAGTTTGGCCCCTGATTCTTTGCCTCCTGCTCTCAGAAAACCTGACAGATATTACAGGGATGTTCTTCGTGTTTCACTGCTGCAGTCATTACATTTGGGTAATCTGCTGGCAGATTGCCCTCAGTCAGCCTGAATTCCAAAGTCTTGCATCAGTTGCTGTCTCCTCTTCCATGACATCAGGGGTATAAAACATGCAGCCGATGCCATTTTCTCCAGTCTTTCTTGCCGCGGGGTGCCCGAAGCAGAAGCATTTCGCAAGTGCCGGTCGGCAGACTACTGAAATATTCGAGTTTGAGTTTCAGAACCAAAGTCTTCACTAAAGCCAAGTAGCCCGTTGGGAAACTTTTTTTCTTGCTCCATACCGATGTCAGAAAAAGTTAATTGTATTACTTGCGGGAAGCAAATACCTCATAAGGATTTCCATTTATACTGTATTCCTTGCCTAGGCCCTGATCACAACGTGCCTGGCTGTCGGTTTTGTGCTAGATTTAACCAACGCACTATTAAGCGTCAGTATATTTTTGCTTCAAAGTATTTTGGACACCGGATTAACTACCCAGAAATGTCATCAGATAGCAATCCGATCACCGGAGTACATAAAAAACGCAAAGAAAAGGACAGAGAAGGGCAGTCGCAATCCAAAACCGACTAAGCTTCTCCTAAGCCAGTCGCCGGTTCGCTGGTACTCGGGCGCTTTCGCAGCCCCTGATACCCGCTACCTTCAAGTCGCTGGCCTCTACAGACACCCATGCAGAGTCCGGCATGCTGCAAGATATTAAAGGTATTGGACTGATGGATGTATCTCCCTCGGATGGGTCCGGAGCCGCTGAGCAGCACACCGGCGTCTGAGGGTGTGTTCAGACCTCAACATTTGTATATCAAACCGAAGACAGTTGCAAAACCAAAAACAAAAGCAACTTCTAAAACTAAAAAACTGACGCATGAGCCATGTGCACAGGCCTCTATGCCTAAAAAAAAATGGCTGAAGACCTTTATTACCTTGATCAGGGGTACCCATCCCCCTCCAGATAAGAGGCCTAGGCAAGACTGAATCACAAAAACACCTCCTCAAAACTGAATCACAAAAACACCTCCAAGGCCTAGGCAAGACACTGATTATGAATCTTCAGGTCAGGTTTCTATTTCTTCTGATTAGGAATTATCTATACCTCCCTATGAGGATTCTGATGCAGAGGAGTCTATACCATCTGCTTCTCCTCCTGAGGATTATTCGTTTGGAGAAACCTTGCATACTTTGAGGGAGCATTTCCACTGGGAGAGTCAAGATTTCTCAATCAAAAAAAAAAAAAAAAAAGCTCCGGGATTTCCTTCTCCCTCAGCGCAGGCCTTTAGCCATTCCCCCTGTTTTAGATATTGTGGATGGTGTGTTTTCGGAGTCTAGCTTGATCCCTGACTCCTTACCTCCGGCTCCCAGTAAGCCTGACCGATATTACAGGGTCCCTGACTCGCATAAATTTTTATTTAGAAACCCTGCTGCTGATCCTTAAAAACTATTTCACAGGGTCCAAAGGGAGTTGAGGCCTCAACAGCAAAAAATCCTACCCCCTCGGACAGAGTTTAAGGGCACTGGACAGATGGGGAAAAAAGGTTTATACATCTGCAACCTTGGCAATCCTAGCCTTAAACTGTCAATTTCATATGCTTAAGTATCAACAACATGTTATGGGATTGCTGAAACAGAAAATTGTTGATTTTCTGAATGTGCAGAAAGTAAAGAATTGCAGGAATTATTGCATGCAGTTGAACAGGTTGGAAAGCATACTTTGCAATGTGGTTTTGACTTCGTAGAGGCCTCCTGCAGGGCCGCAGTTTCTGGATCTGTGGTTAGGAAGCATGCCTGGCTAAAGGAACAAAATTTGCCTGATCGTGTTAAAGCTAAATTGCTAGATGCACCTTTACAGCATGATACTTTGTTTGGTATTAAGGCAGAATAGGTTTTAAAGAAAATGGAAGACAAAGCTAAGTCTGTGCAAACTGTTAGACTTCTTACAAGTGCAGCCACCAAGATTCAGTAGACACTGGCCTACAAAGAATTGGTCTTTTCCTGTGTCAGAGCTCAAAGGGGCAAGTCCATACGCCCTAAGGGTTCCAGATACCAGTTGCAAGATTCATACAGGTCAAAGCAATGGGGATGCTTCAACCTCCAACTCTGGAGGAGATGAAGCGCTAACCTACAGAAAACAGTCTCAATGACTTCCTTCTGCCTACATGAAGCACCTATCTTTTGGCAGCACCCTTAGGGAGAAAGCACTTAACCCAGGACAAGTGGGTGCTAAACATAGTATCACAGGGATACAGATTCCATTTCCACACTCTGCCAATGGCAAACTGTTGGCCAGATCTGCCCAAAAATCAATGGGCAGAGGCACAGAAATAGGTTACGTCCCT